>NC_081170.1:2351186-2443686 GCF_012432095.1 Onychostoma macrolepis
TATTAGATATAAAAATTATATATAAAATGTATATTATGTTAAGGAAGAGCATTAATTTATCATAAATTGATTGGAACTCATATTAGAATTAAAGGTTTTGATTTTGGATTTCTCTTTTTATCACTATAAATTGGAAATACTGTCAAAAGACAGAAAAAATATAAATTTTAACCATATTTTTAGAAGTAAAATGTTATATAAATTTAGGCGAATGATATACGTGACCCTATTATTAGAATTACAGAAAGTTAGGTCTTAACGTTTGTATTACAGAAGCAAATCTTAACTTGATTTGGGATTCTTATCCTATCTTACATCTGTAATTGAGTGTTTAATCTTATCATTATACATTACTGACACTCTATCCTCCAATTTGATACTGTTAAGTGCTTTGACACAATCTGTATTGTAAAAGCGTTATATAAATAAAGGTGACTTGACTTGACTTACAAAATCGTGTCTTATCTCTGGTTAGGAAATCTTAAATTGCATCAAGTTGGACAGTCCACTCTCAGGTCTGTTATCAAGCAACCAACACTGATGAGGTAAACAAATGCTACTTCACTTTGAAAATAGCCTTTTGCAAAAAACCGTAAGGCATTAGTCACTTGCGCTACACCTGGCAATGCTCCGTGATGCTTTTGTTGGTCTCTGTAACGCTGGCTGCAGTTCCTGTTGCGTGGCAGTCTGTAATTACTTTTATAAGTGTTCTGTCATCAAAATGTAACACATCTTCAGGGTCCTCCAAGAGTCTTTCTACCATTAAACGTCTCCATTCTTCATTTTCAATTATTAGTAAATGTAATACCATTGTCGGACAGCGCAACTGTAAGCGTTTTTTTCCATTAGCTTTCAAATAAATTTGTTATTTAAGTTAGGACAGTTGTGGGGTTGCTCTAAAGTTAAGACAGTTTTTAGGATTTTTTGTCAAGTTAGAAGGTTTCTGTAATACACCCTTCCTATCTGTGGTTAAGATAAGATAATGCACTTAGGAAATGCTGTTCTGTAATAGCTTTTGTCCTAAATGTGGTCCTAACTGTGGTCAAACAGATAAGATGAGATTTTAAAGTTAGGATCTTTCTGTTATACGCACTGCAGCACAAAAGCAGTCATGAGCAGCACAGGTATATTAGTAGCAATAGCCAACAATACATTGTATGGGTCAAAATTATCAATTTTTTTTCTTATAAAAAAACAAACAAAAAAAAAAACATTGAAAATCTGGAATCTGAGGGTGCAAAAAAATCCAAATATTGAGAAAATCGCCTTTAAAGTTGTATCTCAGCCAAATATTGTCATATCATAACAAACCATACATCAATGGAGAGATTATTTATTCAGCGAAATTGAGCATCATGACTGGTTTTGTGGTCCAGGGTCATCTGAAAGTTGAATAAATAAGCTTTCCATTGATGTATGGTTTGTTATGATCGGACAATATTTGTACAACTATTTGAAAATCTGGAATCTGAGGGTGCAAAAAAATCTAAATATTGAGAAAATCGCCTTTAAAGTTGTCCAAATGAAGTTCTTAGCAATGCATATTACTAATCAAAAATAAGGTTTTGAGTAGGAAATATACAAAATATCTTCATGGAACATGATCTTTACTTAATATCCTAATGATTTTTGGCATAAAAGGAAAATCGATCATTTTGACCCATACAATGTATTGTTGGCTATTGCTACTTAAGATGTGGTCCAGGGTCACATATAAACAAATTTGTATTTATTTTCTTATTGACCTCGGTTTCGTAAGGCTTGTCTCCACAGGATCTTGCCGATGACGGAGGTCCAGGCGTTCTTCACCTCTCCAGAAGCGGCCTGCAGGATGAAGGTGTCCTGTGATTTCCTCCGGCGAAACCAGATCTCGAAGCGCAGGCCGCTGTCTCCCACGTTCTCCGTCATCCCGATCTCAGCCGTCTGAGAGGAGAGCAAACACTCCTTCAGTCACAAAACTCACAGCAGAAACTCTGCGTCTGACGCCAGACTCGTATTCTGTACCTTGAAGGACTGTTTGTAGATGTAGATGTCGTATCCTCCTTCAATCTTCTTGGTCTTGCTGAAGAGGATGAGATCCTCGAAAAGGAAAACGTGGCGCAGGTATTTTTTGCGTCCGCACCAAACGATAAACTCGTCCTGACAGCGAAGCTGACCCTGCTCCTTCAGATTGACCTGAGAAAAACACAACACAGTTTATAAGTCTCCATCAAATCAGGTCAACACATAATCAAACTGCTAATATAAGCTAATTCAAATTCTCTGTGTAATTTTTGTGAAATACAGTAAAAATGATTGTATTACAGTAGGAATCTTCAATAAAAATAATAGGAACAGTGAAAGAGATTTAATGAAATTAATAATTTATTTTAATTACTAAATAACTTTATTTTAGTCACTTTAAATATTTATTTAGATACATAAAATAATTATTTAAATAAACTGTATTCATATAAATAAATAATATTTTATTTATTAAATTGTTATTTATTTTATTTAAATCAAATAAATAAATAAACAATTATTTATTTGAATAAAACTCTTAAATAAAAATAATTATAATTAATATTTTAAAATAATTATATTACTTACATTGTTATTTATTCAAATAAATAAAAACACAATTAATAATTTAAAATAAATAATATTTAAAAATATATTTTGTTTTATTTATTCAATAATTATTTACTTTACTTACATTGAATTTATTTGAATAAAATGTATTATTTATTTTAATTATTTATTTTATTTACTTTAATATTTAATATTTAAACAATTGTTTATTTGAATAAACTGCATTTGAATATAATTATTAATACATAAAAATAAAAATATTTATTTTATTTTAATTATTAAATAATAATTTATTGTATTTACTTTAAATGTTATTTCCTTCAAATAAATAAATAAAATTGTTTGTTTGAATAAAATGTATTCAAATACATTAATATTTATATTAATAATTATAATTATGACTGTCTAGCTGGTTAGCCACAACTTTCTTTTGTGATGACTGAAACTCAATCAGATAAAGTTAGGGGTCATATCTTTATTGTGGTATTACTGATATTATAAAAACCTAAACTTTTACTGGTTTAAACCAGAAACCATGTGATGTCCATTCCAATGGACGCAGGGTCTGGAGGGCTTAAATAATAATTATTTATTTGATCTAAATCAAGCTTACATCGCAGCCGCGGATGGCGTCCATGGCCAGCAGGTCGTTCCCATGGCGCAGCTGGAACTTGATCATCTCCTCCGCTGTTCTGAGGTCAGCGAGCTCCTGCTCCTGAGACTGACCGCACTCCTTGATCAGATCCTTCAGGAGGAGAGCGTATTTACTCATCCTCTGGATGGGCTTCAGCAGGTACGACGCCAGGTCCATCTTATCGCCCAGCTCCACCTGCTTGTTCTGCAGAGCACAGGAACCGCTCAGAATCGTGCGTCAGCTCGAGTGAACAACGCCATGGAGGAGAAACACCAGCGCTTACCTTGAAAAAACTGTTTCCGTGGCTCGTGAGCAGGGCGTCTGAGCGCGGCTTGTTTTTGCTGTACAGGGCGTACATCCCGAACTGCTCCTCCTATCCGTGGAAAAAACACTTTTATATCTTACACAATCTCGTAAGATTTTAACAGCATTTATCGAGAGCAACCATGACCATTTCTGCCATTGCACACTGTACACATTATCGTTTAAAAGTTTGAGGTTTTATCCAAATAAATAAATAATTATATTTTAAAATATTTTATTTTTTATTAAATAGCTACAATAAATGGTATTTATTTAAATAAATTAAAAACTATTAAAATAATATACTTGAATTAAATAAATAAATATGATATTTGAATAATAATTATTTTATTTACTTAATAATTAATTATTTTATTTACACCAAATGTTCTTTATTCAATCTTTATTTTAAAGATTTAATTTAATTATTCAATAATTACTTATTTACATTAAATAGTATTTATCCAAATAAATAAATAAATAAATATTTATTTGAATTAAATGTATTCAAAAGTAAATTAATACATCTACTTTATAAACAGTATAATAATATAATAATATTTACATAATTATTTATTTTATTTAATTATTAAATAATCATTTATTTAAATTATTCATTAATTTTATTTACATTAAATTCAAATAATTATGATGAGCGTTTGATTTGAATTCATTATTCAAATAAATCATACTTTATTAAAAAATATTTTATTTCATTTAATTATTCAATAATGACTTTTTATTTATATTAAATGGTAGTTATTCAAATAAATCAATTTTTTTTATTAAATGTATTCACACAAATGAATAAATCTACTTTATAAATAGTGTAATATAATAACATTTAAATATTTATTTATTTATTAAATAAGACATTTATAGTATTATTTTATAAAAGATTTCTATCTTAAATAATTGCTTTTCGTTCTTTCATCAAACTTTCTATTCATCAAATAATCCACCATTTCCACAAAAATATTAACTGTTTTCAACATTGATATTAATCAGAAATGTTTCATGAGCAGCAAATCAGCATATTAGAATGATTTCTGAAGATCATGTGACACTGAAGACTGGAGTAATGATGCTGAAAATACAGCTGCACATCACAGAAATAAATTACATTTTAAAAGGTATTTTCATAGAAGACAGCTATTTTAAATTGTAATAATATTTCAAAATTTTTCAGTATTTTCGATCAAATAAATGCGGCTTTGGTGAGCAGAAAAGACTTCATTAAACATCACATGGACTCACGTGTTTGAGGAAGCAGCTGCTGATGGACAGCGGAGAATGAGCGCAGCTCTCCAGATCCATCAGGAAATACTGGCTGTGAAAGTCGCACAGTTTCTCCAAATTCCCAAAAATGATGCTGCGCTTCCCTCGGAGGTCCTGAGGAAGGTCCAGTCGCTCCATCTCGGGGAAGTAGTGCTGGATGATGTAGCGGAGCGATCTGACATACTCTCTCTCGGTGGAGATCATCTCATCCATGATGTGCTGGATTTTACTGAAACGCAGCGTGAATAAGGCAGTTCAGTCATGCACTCATAAAGGGGTCACATGATGCGATTTCTTGTTTTCCTTTTCTTTAGTGTGTTATGTAGCTGTTTGTGCATGTATACGATCTGCAGAGTTACAAAGCTCAAAGTCTCCCACAAAAGGATTTATTCTGTCTAAAAGAGAAGGCTGATCCAGATTGGGCTAAAACGCCTCATTAAAACACGCCCCCACATGTCTACGACACGATGTGGAAATATTTGCGTAATGCCACACTAATGTTCACGCAAAGAAAGAAGGCGTGGTTTCAGTAACCGCAGTAGTGTTGATGCAGCCATGTCAGGGAGACGCTGTGTTTCTATGCGAAAGCAAAAGCACTTTACTTGGCCTTCCGAAAGTTGATTTAATTAGGAATCATTGGTTAAGATTTGTTTACAACAGAACAGCACAACCCAGATGTTCGAATTTGTGCAACGCAACAGTTTCGTGAACCTGGGAGAGTACAAGGCTGGCTGTGCACTTTGCTATGACAATCTGGCGCTTCTGAATCAGCGACTGTAAGTATGTTTTGTTATTAGTTTAAGTATTTGCTATTGACTGTTCAAATGCGGAGTTATGCGCAGTGTAGAGTAACGCGTCGTGTGTGTGTGTGTGTGTGTGAGAGAGAGAGAGAGACAGGGTCACATCACAGTGGAGTCAACTGTCTTAACCAAGGCTTGAGTGCAAATACATACGAGCTTCATCACGAACTGATGGTAAAACTAACGATATTATTAACTGTCTTTATATTTACTTTGAAAGCTGAAGCTTGCGATTATGGTAAGGGGCGTTACATTTCCGACACGTGCTTGTGGTGTTTGGCCAATCACAATGCACTGGGTCAGTTAGCCAATCAGAGCAGACTGTGCTTGTCGGAAGGAGGGGCTTTGTAGAATACGACAGGCGGGGCATAGAGGAACTACAATAATGTACAGTATTTGAAAAATAATGTGTTTTTTGAACATTAAAGCATGTCAACATATTCTGTTACACCAAATACCCAAAATAATGATCTTTAAAATAGCATCATATGACCCCTTTAAAAGTAAAGGTGCTTAAAATGTTCATCAAAGCGATGTCATAGAAGAACCATTTTTGGTTCCACAAAGAACCTTTTGAGAAACAGAAAGGTTCTTCAGATGTTAAAGGTTCAGAAGGTTCTTCTAGGCATTGTGAAGCACCTTTGTTTTTAAGAGTGTGTGTCTCTCGCTGAGTTTGCTAATGAGATTTTTTTTTTTTTTTTTTTAATCGGCTTTAAAATGTGGATTTATAGTCAACTAAAAATACAATTAAAATAATTATTAATTATATTTGTTTATTTTTATGATTTATTATAATTACTAGGGGTGTAATGGTACACAAACATGAGGGTTTGGTACATGCCTCAGTTTTAACGTCACCGTTCGGTATGGTTTCAGGATAGCAGGAGGAAAAAAACTACTTTTAAAGAAAAAATTTAAACACTGGTTTACTGAAGAAATTGCTCTTTCGTTAAATAAATTCAATTACAATTAAAGTTTTCTTAGTGATAAAATAAGTGATTTCTTAGTCTACCTCAGCTTCTGCTGTAAACTATAGGGAGCCTTTTAAGTTAAGTTAAGTCGTGACGTATTGTCAAGTATTTATTTTTAACTATAATAATCAACACTTGAATTGTACGCAAACATGTAAATTGCACATAATGCAGTTTTTAAATTAAATTCTAAATTAAATAATTTCTATTTGTCGTTGAAATATAATAATTTACACAGTGGCTGTCATAACTTGATTCATAAAAGATTTATTTAAACATACATTAATTAAGACATTACAAGGGCTTTTACATTTGTAAAAGAAGAACTTTTTAATATTAAAAAAACAAACAAGCAAGCCCTGCCCAGATTTAAAAAGTAACTCAAAAGTAACGCAACGCATTACTTTCCATAAAAAGTAACTAAGTAATGTAATTAGTTACTTTTTTGGAGAGTAACACAATATTGTAATCATGCATTACTTTTAAAGGGGTGGTTAACTGGGTTTTTTTCTAGGCTTGATTGTGTTTATGGGCAGAGGATGTTAGTGAAGAGGATCGCGCAGAACCTGTGCAAGCACGGCTCTTAATAGTAGACCTACGTTTTTTGTTTGTTGTTGTCTCATACTTTTAGATACGCTGTTATTTGTAAATGCTACTATGTTAGCTTTTAATATACGGTTTTATTCTGATTAAAGCTTTAATACAGTACGGCAACCTCACACGCGTCCATGTATAACACTTCCCATAGCTATGTGAAAATAAGTGTATTCACTGAGCTGATGATTTGAATGAGAGAGAGAGAGATACAGAGCACGGAAACGCGAGGAACAGTATTAAGAACAACTGTTTTAGAACATTGATTTTTAAACTTGTGAATCCATTAGAATCATTAGAAGACAGAATCGTGATTCATATATGAATAGGTTTTTACGTGCACCCCTAGTTTTCTCTTCTTCTTCTCTAAAAGCAGCGCAGCATGGCCCCGCCCCCTTTGCTGCGTGTTCCCAGGGGCGGGGTTTATCTGGGGTTGTGACATCACGAACCCGGGAAGTAGCTCGTTGTAGACCCTACGAGCCGTTTTTGTAGGCATTAAACTACCAGAATTTTAAAAGACGATATCTCCGTTTGCATTGAACTTTCAGTGCTGCAACTTTGCAGATATTGTTTATGCTCAAACAGCAACATTACACACTAACTAATGTTAAAAAAGTGAAAATCACAATCAACCACCTCTTTAAAAGTAACTTTCCCCAACACTGAAGACCCGTATTGAAAATTTTCTGTACAAATACGTGTACCATTACACCACTAATAATTAGTAATATTTGGGTCTGAAAGGGGGATGTTCTGCGCATCACTCACCCACTGTGTCTCTTGCCGTCTGCATCGCTGTGTCTGCACTGAGGAGACGGGGACGACATGCTGCGGCTGCGGCTCAGCGCCGGGCTCTGCGCGTTATTGGAGACCTCCAGGCCTCGGATGCTGACGCCGCTGTAGCCGTGAGGAGCTCTGTCCCGCGCCGGCAGCTCCGAGCTCAGCGTCTTCTTCATGATCTTCTTGAGCGGCTGCTTGCGGAGGCGTGCCGCCGGTGAATGCAGCGGCTCCGAGTGACATGAGGCGGACGAGTCGACAGTGCAGTCGCTGTCGGTGTCATCAAACGCAGACGGGGGAAATGGGAACTGGCTTCTGGAAAACGGTCCTGCTGAGTGCCGCTTCTCATCTTCATCCTCAAAACACGGCGGTGAAGAAGAGCTCAGAGCGGGAGCCGCAGAGCAGTCCAGTCCGTTCTGAGTCTCTGCAGGATTCGATACGGTCTCTGTCAGAAACACAATCAGAGTTATTACCAAGCATTTCTATACACGCAAGAAATTAGTCTTGGGGAAAGTTACTTTTAGAAGTAATGCATTACAATATTGCGTTACGCCCTAAAAATTACGTTACTTAGTTACTTTTTATCGAAAGTACTTTTGAGTTACTGTTTAAATCTGGGCTGGGCACTGCAGAAAAAATACAGACATAGAGGAAAAGGCAAGAAATATAGCACAATAATAAAATCATTAATAAAACAGCAATAAAAATATAGAAAAATACACAAGACAGAAATTATAATTATAATTATTACTATTATTGTTGTTGTTTACTGTTAATTAATACTATACTGTAAAAATTAATAGTAATAATAATAATCAATGAAGAAATGTAAAACAAATTTTTTTATTTAATAATAATAATAAAAAATGAAGAAATATTACATATGTAATAATACTATACAATAAAATAAAAAAATGTGTATTTAATAACAAAACAATAACAACAACAATAATACATGAAGATATATTAGCAATATTAATAATGCAATACTGTAAAAATCAAATATTTATTTAATAATAATCAATGAAGATATATTACTAATATACACCTGTAATAATAGTACTACACTGTAAAATAAAAATGTAATATTTAATAGTAATAATAATAAATTAAGAAACATGACTAATATATAATAATACTAAAAATATTGAGATTTAATACTACTACTACTACTACTAATAATAATAATTTAATCATCATCATCATAATCATCATCAATGAATATACTAATACTATTATATGAAATAAAATTGAGTATTTAATGATAATATTAATAATAATATATAAGAAATATATTACTAATATATATTAATACTATATTGTAAAATACAAAATGGGATATTTAATATTAATAGCAATAACAACAACAATAATGTTCATTATTGGGTTTTTCTTTACAGAACAAAAAAATACAGATAAATATGATCATTAATGTTGAATTAGTTCTTCTATAAGTAATATTTGTGTTGTCTGTGTGATTTACCGGAAGCGGTCAGTGTCTCCTCCAGCTGTTGTTTGGTTTGTTGGCATTGCTGCCAGACACTGCTCCAGCGCTGCAGCTCCCTCTCGCTGTTAAGATCCAGCACCGTCTGGTTGAGCGAGCTGAAGTTCTCAAGAGAAAACTTTGTGGCCTCGCTGTGATAGTCCTGCAGGACCTGCAGCACAGTGGGCGTCAAACCGAGCGCGTCTCCGTCCAGCCTCAGCTGACAGAAATACTCCTGACAGTGCAGCATCCACTGCTTCGCCTGCGAGACACACAGTTCAACACATTATCAGAAGAGGCTTTTTTAATTATTGCATCGGCCGATAAGTTTTTCTGTCTGGCTGATAAGTGTCGTGGAGGTGACTTTTATTTTGACAGCGCTGAGAATTTTCAGAGGGATATTTACGGAGACTGAGGCGACTGAAAGCACACCCTGTTTATTTTCTTTATTTTACAAAAGCGCAAAGTTTTGTTGATATGGTGAGTATACACAAATAAAAGTAGACCCTTTTACAGATTCAAGTTATGTATTACTTTTATGTATCCAATCAAAAATGACGGAGCAGTTTAAGTTCTTTTCACTGTCATCTAGAAAATATGCAAGAGTCCTTACCGACCCCAGGCGATTACATTTACTAATTAGGATTTATTTTTACATTTTCAGTTTTCTTGTTTTTTTGTTTAATTTTTAGCGATGATCTTTTACATTTTCTGCTTTTGTTAATTTTTATTTTTGTTTAATACTATTTAGGTTTAATTTATTCTTATTCCAGTTTTAGATTATAGTTCTCAAGTATAAATTAGTGTTATTTTAATATCATTGATATACTATTATAGTTTAAGAATTCAAATGACATTTTACTTTTACATTTTCTGTTATCATTTTAATTTAAAATGAAATAATTATTATTTTATTTCAGTTAATGTTTATTTTAAATAGTAGTAGTAGTAGTAGTATATTTTTTTATTTAATGCCATGTCAGCATCTTAGGCTATTTTCATGGCAAAAACAATTAAAAAAATAGTATAAGTATAACAAATACAATAAAAACCAGAAAACAAACAAACACAAGTTATATTACACACAATGTTTTACATTAACATATGATAAAAATTCTAAAACTTTTTCTGGCAAAATTTCACTTCAAAAAAGAGTTTTCTACATACATTAAAAGTGGGACAGTCAAATAAAATATGTTTGACAGAAAGGGGAATCTTGCAGAGCATGCATTGAGTAGGGTCTTCACCTTTAAGCAAAAAAAGCAATCAAAACACTCGTTACCGATTCGTAGAACTCGTAGAGGTTGAGCAGAACGTTCAGCTCGTGTTTACGTGTTTCGCTGCGCTGCAGGACGGAGCTGATGTGCTCTTTGACCTCCAGAAGAGCTGGACCTGCTTTAGACTCGCTCAGTAACGCTGCTGCTTTCTTCTGCTGTTCCTACAGGAGCAAAATCAACACCAAGTGATCTAGTTAGTCATTCAGATGACCACTAATCCAAAGTGACTTAAGACTCTTTAATATGATTCGCCTCAATGTTTCCCTTCACACTCTATTTTTTTTTTTACTGTGGTTATATGAAACTTTTCTATATTTTTTTTTAATAGAAAAAACGTTACAGTTACATAACACATAATAAATTAATAAATCAAACAGAAAAAGTAATAGTTTAAAAATTTAAAATTAAATAAAATAAAATAAACGAAAGTGGACAATGTTTGTGATTTTAGTTTTAATGATAATAACCCTGGCGTAAAAAAAACAAAAAAACAAAACTAATTACTACTACTACTACTAATAATAATAAATGAAGAAATATATTATATATGTAATAATACTATACTGTAAAATAAAAATTGAGTATTTAATAATAATAATAGTAATCAATGAAGAAATATATTACATTTACAATAATACTATACTATAAAATAAAAATTTGTGTATTTAATAAAAAACAATACCAACAATAATAATACATGAAGATATATTAGTAATACATAATGCAACACTGCAAAAAAAAATTTTAATATTTATTTAATAAATCATCAATGAAGATATATAAAATAAAATATGTATTTTGTTTTTATATTATACATAATATATACAGATGTCATGTTTATGTTTGTCTAATTTATTTTGCAGTCATTCAGTGTGTGTTTATATTTTCCATCATCAACATTTGTGTCTCATGTCACTTTAGTAAAAATGGTTCAGCTTCGCCCAGATCAAACTGGCTGTTGTTGAGACTGAAACCTGTTCTTGAACTCATTTTATTTCACCAACAGTACATCTCTGTGTGATTTCTCAAAGCACTTACGGCGGACTCCTCCATGAACTGGGCCAGACTCTGTCTCATGTCCTGAATGGAGCTCAGAGAGAGACTGTAGGAGTCCAGAGGAGCCAAATGCTTCTCACTCTCCACATAAAACCACCTCTTAACCTGAGGACAGACACAGTATCAGCGCACAGCCTCTCCAATAATCAATTATTATTTAGAAAAAAAAATAATTCATTTACTCCACAGACTAGCTGATTTCTAATGATAACACACAGCATGAACACATGATAACATATTCTAGCATGCTACCAGAGCTGGGTAGTAACTGATTGCATGTAATCTGGATTAAGTAATCAGATTCCAAAAATGTAATTACATTTTAAAATACTCGTAATCAGACTACAGTTACTTTTTATAGATTACATGATTATATATTATTTACACAATAGCAATAATTTATTAATTCTCCCTAATTCCTCTTTTAAATGTTCCTTTCTAAAAAGCCTACACTCAGAGAGTCTTCCAGTTTTGATCAAAGACCAGTCAGTAGTCAGGTGGCTGTAATTACACAGAAAATTAAGAGGCTACCCAGCATTTGACACTAGATTTACAAAAATCATTTCAGTTTTAAGAAGTGTTTTAACACTGCACCAACACTACTGATGAACACATTCATTTCTATTTGAATTATCACTCAGTCAGTTTTTGGCGTTTGTCTTTCAAAGAAATTAAAATGCACAAATTCACCAACTTTTTTTGTCATCTGATCCTCATTAAAATCTAAATTTTAATAATGCATGCATGTAAACATTTGCATGTTTATGGCTCTCTGACATTGGTTATGGTCACATGACATGCAGGTAAACAAATCAAATATTTCATTTTTTCTGTAAGTGTTTTATTTTGATTCATTTAAAAATTATTTGTTTTAAATTTAACATTTTTATGATTTAATTAATCATTAGCTTTTCATTAAACTCATAAACCCCCTGCAGTTCCTTCACAAACCCTTGACATAATATAATATTTAATGCACTTCATGGAATTTATTTTCTTACTCTTTGTATTTTTATATTTATATGGTACAAGATTATCCTATTTAAATCAATGTGAAAAACGAGACAGGTCAAAAGTAATCTAAAAGTAGTCTGATTATATTACCTAAAATGTGTAATGTAATGGATTACGTTACAAACTACAATTTTTGTCATGTAATTTGGAATCAGTAACGGATTACAATTTGTAAGTAATCTACCCAGCTCTGCATGCTATCTAATTAATAGTTAACATGGGATGTGTTTTCTGATCAGAAACTGAGATCTAAAAACACAAACCCCTGCGTGATTTGATTGCATAATCACAATGCCTTATTGTCCACATTAAGAGCTTTAAAATGCCTGTAGAGAAAGTGATTAGGAAAGATCGCGTCTCTCACCTCCTGGTGTCTCTCCTGTAAGACACGCAGCTCCAGGAGCTTCTCCAGCTGCTGCAGGGATTTATTAGACAGAATGACCAGTTTATGAACCTCTTCGTCCACCTGGTTATACAGCGCACTGACCAGGTCCACAGCGTCCCTACATACAGCACAACAGCTCCGGTCAAACACTACACGACAACTAAACTGCATCAGTGTTATTAAACATTATTATGTGGCCAAAAATTCAAACTTTCTCAAGGTTGCATGATGGAGCGTCACTTTTTTCTTCTACATTCATATACTGTACCATTCCTATTGAAATTAATGTACATTTTAATTTTGTATTATTCTCCCATTAAAAATGTCAAAACATTAAAAAACCTTTTTTTTTTAAATAATTAAATAAAAAAAATTTAATTAAAAAAAAAAAAATCAAAATTATACATTTCTTGAGAAGCGATAAGACTTTATTATGTACAAAAACAATGTGCCAATGGGGTAATAAAAATTAATTTCAGTAACATTTAAGATAATTTTGCTTATATGTATATTGTTTTAAGGGTGTTTGGATATTTTCACTTGAAAACATTAAAGCAGATGGATAACATGTGCATGACAGAATAAAACCTGCCATTTATTTTTTGATAAAAAAATAAAATAAATAAATAAATAAATAATAATAATAATAATAGTGTCAAATTTTCCCATTAAAATAATGTAAATGTCCTTAAAAATATAAATTATAAATAAAAAAATATATAAATTATACATTTCTTGAGAAGCAAAATAAAGTGACTTAAATTAAATGATGTGGATTTGTCTCACATTTTTACTTAAAACAAGAAAGAAACAGTATACCAATGGCATAATAAAAATAAACGTGAATAGCATTTAAGATACTTTTGCTTAAATGTATATGGTTTTAAGAGTGTTAAAAATATTTGAGAAGCAAAATTGTGTACAATAAGACTTGTTTTAAGGGTGTTTGGATATTTTCACCTGAAAAGAACTATTTATGCAGTGTTTAAGTGTGATTAGGTTGAATTAAAGCAGATTTAATCATGATATGATTAAACCCGACAGTGACTGACAGGAGTGTTTTGATGGTGTGTGTGCATGTAATTAATAACACAGGGCTGGGCGTAAATAAACTAAAGGCTTTTTAAAGAAAGGAAAAATAATGAGGGCTCATTTAATTGATTCAGACAAGCTTTTCTACTCAATGTAAGCATCTGTCAGTCCTCTGATGAAGGCGGTACTGTACCTGTAGTTCTCGTTTTCACACATCTCCTCTTTTCGGATGCGGGCCAGAAAAGTGCCGCCCTCCAGCCGCAGGCGGTTGAGTTCGGTGTCGTCCAGAACGCTCTTCATGAGACTCTTCTGCTGGCTGATGATCTCGGACACCTCCTGCAGGAGCACAGACCATCAATACTCAATAATAATCAGCCGCCCCTCACACTGAACTTGCATTGCGTTACATTAAAAAAAAAAAACACACATTAGAGAACCGGTTTTTAATTCCAGTTGCGCAGATGAGGAATGTTGTAACATTGCGTTATTAGAACTATGCTATTCTATGATATTAGCCGTGCCATTTACACTGATTACTTTTATACATTTTAATGAGAAACCACGAGAAACAGGTGAATAAAGACTGAGAGTCAATGTTCAGAAATGATTATTTGAAGAAATGTAAAGCATTATGGCTCGTTTATGTGAGAGATGTGTGTGTTTTGATTTTCTGAGAGTGTTTCTTCATCTATTGTTTTGAACTATTCTGTATAGCTGTGTGTTGCCAAGCATGGTTGCAATGAGTTCATTCTCCAAAATTACATTATTTTTAATTCTTAAAAAAACACCATTATTTTATTTGAAAAAGTTAATAATTTTATTTTATGGACAAAATATTTTAGTTTATTTTGCATATTTTTGTTTCATTAGATTAGATAACATTTCAAGCTGTCATATGATCATGTTACAATGTACCCCACCTACGGGGCATGTTGTCACATTTCACTTCAATTCTTTTGGGGTAAATTAAGAAAAATGTATACACTATAATTATGAAACAAAGCCATATATTTGCACTAGAAAAGTGTGAAATTAATTTGGATAAAAAAAAATTATACTCTGAGCTCCATGTGGATTTACACAAACTGAGAAAGTCAAAAAGCGTTACGTTGTGACCCTACAAAGTAACAAAGCAGAGGGCAACAGCTGCTAAGCTTGGATTGGTCAGTAACATTCTGAAGGCGGGGCTTAGCAAAGGGAATGCCACTAAACAAGGCCATTTAAATCATTTTCAATGATGCTGCAGAGAATGATCAGAAAGTCAGTCAGTTTTGGTTGTCAGAATTACCTCCGACGTCTCCAGGCTGCCGATGTTGTTCAGCGTCTCGATGGAGCTCTGAAGGGAAGCGATGGCAGCGCTGCAGCTCGCAGCAAACGCTTCGATTTTCTGTCCGCGGAAAAAAACAAAACAACAAACTTCAGCACATTTTATTTTTGCATTTTAAGTGTCATTTACCATAAATACAGACTTTTTGAGCTTTATAACTGTTAAAGTGATACCTAATTATCTTTATAAAAGTATGTCACATGTTCTTTCCTATTTTGTGAAGTTCAGAGGTTTTGTTTAGGAATTATAGGCTTTTATTTGGTATATTTGGTCACGTCCATATTTGACAATAATTATAGCCATCCAAATACTACATTTCAACTTTTTTTTTTTTTGGTTAATTACTGATTTAGGGATAAAAGATTAGCACTAAACTGGTTTTGTTGACACTGATGAAAAAAGTAGGACTAGTTTGCAAAAGTAGTTTTTCACACATATATTATGTAAACAAACTTTTATTTTTGATGTGATTAATCGCGATTAATGGATTTGACAGCCCTAATATGTTGTTAAATTATTGAAATATCACATTGAACCCTCAGGGGGACTTCTGCTCTGTGCACCTGTCTGAAGTGAATGTAGTGGCTGTGCTCGTATGGGAAGGAGCCGTCAAAGTCTCTGGTGAGCTGCGACGAGTCGATGTGCTTCTGCAGAGCTTTCAGAGACGTCAGGACTTCACACTGCACCAGAACAGAGAGGAGGAGAAACGTTTCAGACGAACACGCTCTGACACAAACTGAGACAGAGAACCACAGACAGTCATTTACTCACAGGAACTGAGACGTCTCGGTCCACTTTCACTGCCACGTCTCGGTCCACCAGAATCAAAACGGAGTAAAGTGCATTGGGTATGAGAGTCTGGCAGGACAGAAGAAATCAAAGAGCATTAATAAATCAAAACATAAAATCATAAAGTGTATAATTCAATAATTTAACACTACATTTGCATGTGTACAGTCCTCTGATGTTGGTTAATGGTCACATGGCATGCAGGTAAACTAATAAATGATTTCTTAGTGTTTTATTTTGACTGTTTTAAATATTTATTGATTATGATTTAATTTTATTTAACTCACAAAGCCTGTGGTTTTGAAAGCCCTGGTTTAGAAAAACATTACATGGATACATGGATAATGAAAAAAAAAAAAAAAAAACATGGATAATTACAAAGACTAAACTGATTAAATCAGGGATTTTTCTTTTCTTTTTAATTAATATTTAATAAAGTTAATATTTCATTAATTTAACAAAACATTCATGGGTTAATCGTGACATGATATGCAAGTAAACAAAATATTTTATCTTTTTTATCAAGTGTTTTATCTTGATTGTTTTTATTTGAGTTATTTATTTATTTTAATTTTACATTTTTATGATTTAATTAATTGTTAGCAAGTATTTTATTTTTGATGGTCTTTATTTTAAATTATTAATTTATTTTAATTTAGCATTTTTATGATTTAATTAATTATTAGTTTTTAATTTACAAATTAATTATTTCTTTTAATTTGACATTTTTATGATTTAATAAAAGTTTCTAACTATTTAATTTTGATTGTTTTTATCTTGAAATTCTTCATTTTTCTTTTATTTTCATCAACTCTCAGACTCACAGTTTGGGAAACCCTGGTTTAGGTCATTTATTGTATAGACTTAACACTGGGGAAAAACAAACAAAACAAAACTATGCATGCATGATTACAAAGACTAAAGTTTAGATCGTTTATTGCATGTAATAGTGCTAATAAGAGCATATTTAAGTGGAGAAACACTTCTTTCTCGCCCCTCTTCTCTCATATTTTGCATGTTGCGACGGATCATTTTCTCGGAGCGTGTTTTTTTTTAGAGACGTGCTCACACAGGCCTCGTCTCAAACCCCGAGGACAGACTTTCCTTCAGATGTTTGACATGAACCATGCGCACGACAATTAACATGCTTTACACTCAAAACACCAGTGTGTGAACACAGATGCGTTCAGACATCGCTGCGTCCTAAAACGTGTCAAAGGTTTGAGAGCAGCACAGTTCAGCGCAGGGCTGAAGAGTTTGTGATGTTTCTGGCTTCAGTGAGCAAATATGTCACAGACAATGTCTTGCACTTGAGCGAATCAATTCTGACTTTACATAACTGTGTCAAAGTCTACACCGCTTCTTTGTGATTAACTGGAGTGACTGACAACCAAACCAGACATGGATACATTTTAAAATCGATTAAATATGATAATATTTTAAAATACAAAACTTATTTAAACATTTTAAAATAAATGCATTATTTGCAAACAGATCAAATTGATACTTCACAAAAAAAAAACGAGTTACTAGTTTTTAACTAGTTACAACTAGTTAAAACCAGTCATGGATCCCAATCATTAAAACTAAAACTGAAACCAAAATTAAAACCATAAAAAAAGGTGACTTGAAATAAAACAAAATGTAACTCTTTTTTATTTATTTTATTTAAAACTAAAACTTAAATATAAATAAATCAAAACAATATACATTTAAATACCACTAAAAGTCACAAAAACACAGAAAAATGACTACGACTTTAAAGGTAATATGATAATGGAAAATATAAAAAAAAAAACTGATTCAAAATACTACCAAAAAAAAAAAAAAAAATATAATAGTAAAGAAGTACATAACTATAACTGTAATAACCAGTGATGCAAACTACTCAACTTTTTTAGTAAAATTCTTTATTTTGAATTGGAAAAATAGCCTGTCGTTTATGTGATTTATGTAATTGAATGTGAAGAGACAAGAAGCATTTTTCAGTTTTGTGTTTTCAACATATTAGGCTTATGAATAAGAGTGAATGTGTGCATATATTAAAATTAAAATATCGTAAAATATTTTATAATTATTATAGTTTTTAATATTATTATATACAGCATGATAAATATTTTAAAATATAAAACTTATTTTAAAACATTTTAGAGTTTAGCAAAAACATATTAAATTTTTTTTTTTCAAATTTTCAAATAATTTTTATTGTTGTCATGTTTTCATTGTGTTTTATTGTGTTAGTTAGCTGTATTTGTTTTTTTATTATTATTTTTACTTCATCAAAATAACCCAACTGCAGTTTGATTGAGATTAATTGGAATGCACCATGAAAAACATGATTTTTGAAAAAGATTTTTTTGCAAACAAACTCTTCATATATTATTTGCAAACAGGTCAAACTGATTTAACTTTACAACAAAATGGAAAAGAAATTCCATTTAATTCCTTTAAATACACTCTTAAAAATAAAGGTGCTTAAAAGGTTCTTCACAGCGATGCTATAGAAGAACCATGCATTTTTGGTTCCACAAAGCAGCATTCAGTCAGTCATCTCTTTCTTACCTTTTTATAATCTGAAGAACCTTCTTTCACCACAAAGAACCTTTTGTGAAACAGAAAGGTTCTTCAGATGTTAAAGGTTCTTTATGGAACCATTTAGACAAATAGGTTCTTCTACGGTATCGTGAAGCACCTTTATTTTTAAGAGTGTAAAAAGACCTTAACCTTTGGGGTCATGTAAATAAATGAAACACTGGTCCCCCTTGTGGCCTTAATGCAAACACAAAGGTTTGTCTTACAGACAGTTGTGTGTCTGGTCTCACCTGAAGCTCAGACAGAGCCGTGAAGAGCGTAGACGCGACCGGCTGCCTGCGAGCGTCGACGAGAACCGTCAAACCCAGACCTCGCTTCTCCCTCCTGAAACACACACACAAGACGCTCAGAGAAAGGCCTGCGCTGTGTGACAGTGTGCTGCAGAGGTTCCACATTCTCACCGCAGTCTGCCGCAGTAGTAGCACAGCAGCTCGCTGATCTGGTTTGAGGTGAAGGCCGCGTCTGTCCACACCTGGTTCCTGCAGCACACCTGCAGCACAGCTCTGCCACCTCGGTCCTGGTTACCTGGATCAAGATCATGACCCCATAAACCAAACCCAACACCCATCATTAGAGCTTCACCGTTCTATATGTGACCATCGACCACAAAATCAGTCATAAGGGTCAATGTACTTAGATTAAAATAAATAAGCTTTCTATTGATGTATGGTTTGTTAGGATAGGACGAAATTTGGCCGAGATACAACTATTAGAAAATCTGGAATCTCAGGGTGCAAAAAAATCTAAATATTGAGAAAATCACCTTTAAAGTTGTCCAAATGAAGTTCTTAGCAATGAATATTAATAATCAAAAATTAGGTTTGAGTATAGGGAATTTACAAAATATCTTCATGGAATATGATCTTTACTTAAAATCCTAATGATTTTTGGCATAAGAGAAAAATGGATAATTTTGATAATAATATTGTATTGTTGGCTATTGCTACAAATATACCCCAGCGACTTATGACTGCTTTTGTGCTGCAGGGTCACAAATGTGATTTTAATGATACAAACTGTAAAGAGGAAAAAAAGTTCCAGGTTTGCTGTGCTTGTTTGCAGGGCTGCACGAGTTGGTCAAAACATTGATTGCATATCGATATGACACTAAAATTATAATTATATTCTATAATTATGTTTTTACTAGATGCTTTTATCCAAAGGGACTTACAAAGAGGAGATTAATACATTAATAATATTAATAATACATATTATATGAGATTAATAATACATATTGTAATAATATTATTAATAATAATAATAAGAGGACATAATAATAATAGTAATATAATTTTATAGAATATAATAATTTAATATAAAAATAATTATTATGAAGGCATTTAGCAGACGCTTTTATCCAAAGTAACTTACAAAGAGGAGATAATATTATAATAATATTATCATTAATAATAATAATAATAAACACTACTACTAACAGTACCAATTATTATTATTAATAACAATAATAACTCATCATAATAATTATGTAAATTAATATAATAATAATTCTTATTAAATATTATTATAATAACTACATAAAAATGAAAGAAAAACTATTAATAATAATAATAGAAATTCTAATATTAAATATAATAATTATTACTATGATAATAATAATTAATAAAAGATAATAATAATACAAACATGTAACAATTATAATAAGAATTATTATTATTAATTATAATTACTAAATAAAAATATTAAAACAAAAATATTAAATAAAGTAAAAATATTGCTATTGTAATTTCACAGTAAAATTAAATATATAGTTTAATATAATAATACAAAAATAATAATATAATAATTATTTTATTTTACGATACAATTACAATACTACTATACTATAATTTATCATTTCTTCTCAATTCTTTCATTTTGAATTTTCATCAAAACCTAAAACACTATGAGCTGTAAGCGTGTAAAAGAACACAGTGCCTCGCTTCACTCTAAAACACACAGCATATAAATGTATTTATTAAAACGCAGCATCTGCAATTTGGTAATTGCCCTATAATCGGTTTTATTCCAAATTTATTTATCATGCAGCCTCATGCAGTTCATTGGAACATGATCATGAATTTTTATAAGGAATATTATATCCATATTAATGTCTGTTTCTGTTTTGTTGGTTTTTGATCCGGTCACGCACCAGGCAGCCTCAGAGCGCCGGAGGTCAGGAGCTCCTGGTTGATGTGTGTGATGAGCGAGGGCAGCGCTGGAGGACAGACAGCAGGGGGCGCTGTGGACGGGGCCGGAGACACCGCCGATCTGCTGGAGGGTTTGGGAGGAACAAACTCATCGCCGCTGTTACTGTTCCTCCTGGGGCTCGAGTGCAGACCGTCATCCGAGAGACCTGAACACACAAACGGATCTTAGCATCAAACCTTCGGCCCATCAGGCGGTTTCATTCAGAACATGCGTCACAACTCCTTGTTCAAGCTCTTGTTCTGTCCAGACTTGACTATTGCAATGCTCTCTTGGCAGGTCTTCCAGCCAGTTCTATCAAACCTTTACAATTAATCCAGAACACGAGATTAATTTTTAATAAGCCAAAAAGAATGCACGTCACACCTCTGTGTGCACTGGCTTCCAATAACTGCTCGCATAAAATTCAAGGCATTAATGTTTGCCTACAAAACCACCACTGGCTCTGCACCCCTTTACCTCAATTCATTACTTCAGACTTATGTGCCTCTAGAAGCTTACGTTCTGCAGGTCAACGTCGCTTTATTGTTCATCCCGAAGAGGCACAAAATCACTTTCACAGACTTTTACATTAACTGTTCCCTCCTGGTGGAATGACCTGCCCAACTCAATCCCAGCAGCGAGTACTTAGCCATCTTCAAGAATCGGCTAAAAACACATTTCTTCCATCTTTATTTGACCCTCTAACTCTAGCACTCTCTATTCTAATTCTATTCTTTTAAAAAAAAAAGTCCCTTTTAGACTTGCACTCTATTCATTTACTGCTTGTTTTCTTTAAAGCTGCAGTCCGTAAGTTTTGCCTCTTTGTCGCCATCTCTGTTTGAAAACCTGGAATTGCAGCTCAGTGCGGAATTATCTTCCGTGTGTGGGGTTGTGTTCTGGCACGGCTCAGCATGGATGAATCTAATGTTTTGAGGAGTATGTGTGTCAGTCTGTCAGTCACCGCACTAGATACTATACTCAGGAATCACAGATTCTAGCTTACGTCTCGGAATATATGACCCAAATAAGAATTTTCACCATATATTGTCATCTGAACAAGTAAGTAACAAGTCTGCCATGTTTGTTCTGACCAACTGAGGAAAAAAGCATTACAATAAATCACGCTACCAATGGTGATTAAATCTAACATTAGCTCATATCACATCTAACCGTGCAAAGTATTATTATTGTTATACTTTATTCTCAAATTATTAATGTTAACAACATCAGCATTGTGTGACAATGAGTATAGTGTGTATAAGGGTGTAGATTTCAATTTCTGTACAGTCTAATCTCTAATTGTCATACCATTCGAATTTCATAAGAAATTCTTTTAACCCAAAAAGCAAACTATGTTCCCTTCGAACTGGTTTTCTTTAAAATATAAATCATGTGTAAATCTGTAATCAGTAGCACATTTAAAACTGGAGTATAATTTAATTTCATTCACATGTGTTTCATAAACATATAATCCTTTCTGGATTACGATCCACCATCAAAATGACACATTTAATTATTCTAGCTGCTGTGAGAAAAGGCTATAAACGATCCTCCACCTGCAGGATCCTCACATGCGATAGCCGGGACAATGTTTACAGACGTGACGTAATGTGCAGCAGCATGCTCGAATTTCCCGCAAAAACCTACCCATACCACTCAAATTAGAAAATATTATTATAAAATAACCGCTGTGAATCGGGCTAAAGTAAGGCAATTATTATAATATTGATTTCGGATCATTTTTCAAAAAATTTACGTTTATTGTTTTCTTTTTATTTATTATACAATCAACAAAAGCAAAAAGGCCTCTAACACTAGCTTGCTCTATTCTTTTTCTATTCTATCCATTTTCTTTTTATTTATTATATAATAAAAAAAAAAAACTTGCTACGTGTACTGCGTTAGGCTAACTGAGATTTGCACATCTTTTGTTAATTTTGATTGCTTTCATTGTCCTCATTTGTAAGTTGCTTTGGATGAAAGCGTCTGCTAAATGACTAAATAAAAATAAATAAATAAACCTCATCATGACAAAGACTGCATGATTTAAAATGAAGCAACACTGTGAATATTAGCACATTTGAGTTAGTCATAAAGTTTCCTAAAAATTGTGTCAGACCAGTTTCATAATTATTTCCTGTCTTGTGTCTCGTATGAGAACGTACAGAGATGTTTTAATAGCATCGCATTTAAACTTCAGTAGTAAAATGAGATTTATAGTTGGTCAGCTTGAATAATTTCAAATGCATTGATTCAAAACTGTGATTTAAAGCGGCAGCACTCAAAATCATAACTAAATGTATTTGACAGATGCATTCAGAACCAATAAAATGCAAATAATGGAGTGTTTACAGGATTTGATCTGTTTAAAACAAATAAAACAAACATTCAGCAAACAGTTCATTTGACTGTAAAATCAAACACACCTTTCACAATCTGAACTGAACTACACTACCGTTCAAAAGCTTTGGGTCAATAACTTTTTTATTTTGAACGAAATTCAAACTTTTATTCATCAAGGATGCATTAAATTGATCAAAAGTGGCATTTATAATGTAACGAGATTCCTGTGTTCTTTTGAACTTTCTATTCATCTGTGAATCCTGAAAAATGAAAGGTATGACAGTTTCCACAAAAATATCGGGCAGCACAACTGTTTTCAACATTGATAATAATCAGAAATGTTTCTTGAGCAGCAAATCAGCATATTAGAATGATTTCTGAAGATCATGTGACACTGAAGACTGCAGTAATGATGCTGAAAATACAGCTGCGCATCACAGAATAAATTACATTTTATTATATATTCACTTAGAAAACTGTTCTTCTAAATTGTAATAATATTTCATAATTTTTACTGTATTTTTGATCAATCAAACACAACCTTGGTGAGCAGAAGAAACTTCTTTCAAAAATAATCTTGCTGACTCCAAACAGTAGTGTATGTAGTGCATATATTGAACAGATTGTCTGGAAGGAAGATTGGGTTCAGGTGTGACAAAATCTACAGTGAGTCAATGTTGAGTCACGACGGAGACCAGGTGTGTGAGGCGTGCACACACACAAAACACACACACGCACACACACCCGCGCACACGCGCACACACAGAGTTTCTGGGCCCTCAGGCTCTGGTTTGAGGAATGCTGCGGCTGACATTCCCAGCTGAAGCAGATGTTTGTCAACTTTCTCCTGAATCCAAACCCTCAGGCTGTTTCTTCCAAACCCAGCAACCCAAACAATACAATACAACTCATTCTCCTCCTCCTGAGAGGAAAGACTGCGGCTGAGGAGTTCAACAACAACTCTAAGAACACTACACATTATCCACCTTCCTTCAAGGGTTAAATTAGCCAAAAAAAAATAGACCAAATATTTTTCACAGTAATTAAACTCCCTTATTACACTGTGCTAGAATTGATACAATATTTTAACAATATATAGCACTGAGGAAGAACATTTGAATATCAACCAATAAAAGAAAATAAATAAATTTAATACATTAAAATCTAATTTAATTAAACCGATTTTTAAATCAGTTAATTTGCATGAATCACATGAATAAAATGATTCACTGAATAAATAGGCAAAATAAACTAAAAAAAAAAAAAAAATATATATATATATATATATATATATATATATATATATATATATATATATATATATATAATTTTTTTTTTTTTTAAATCAGTTAATTTGCATGAATCACCTGAATAAATTGATTTACTCAATAATAAAATAACATAAAAAATGAAATGAATCTCAGGATGGCATCATTAAACTTAGATTTAATAAAACTTCATTTATAAACTCAGATGAAAATGCAGTATTTAACTAAATAGTAAGCTATAAACGAAAGTTGTAGAGACTTTTTTTGAATCAGTTCATTTACATGAATTTGAATGATTTGATTCACTAGAATGATTCAGAATTTCCAGTGCTATAAAAATGTTAGACTTTTTTTTTAAAATCAGTTCACAAATAATCTGAATTAATTGATTCACTGAATAAATAGGCAAAATAAACTAAAAAAAAAAAAAAAAAATACTGGTCTGTTATCTTTCCCCCGAGCCCTTTAAAACTCCTTTGTATTGAGAAAAATACGCCTGTCCTTGTCCTGAAAGTATGATGAACTTCATATAAAGATCTTTCATCTGATTGAATAAGACTAGTGACATACTGTTTACAAATATTAGTGTAATTTCAGCACATCTTACGCATTTACAAATAATGTAAAGTCATATTTTTTAAGTTTCAGACTTCAAACTCTTGTCAGTTCCTCCACTATTGTCTTTCTCATGACATCATTTCCTGTGTGAATCTGAGATCTGCTCCTGTTTGTGATGCACTTCCTCAACAAGCAGAGGAAGCTGGAAACGGACACTGAAAAACACAGACAAACACCACAGAACCAAACAAACAAACAATGTATTTTTCTGAATTAACTAATCTCAGTTAAGGTGGATTTGTTAAACTTTACCAGTTATAATACTTACAGTAATTTAAAAAAAAGAACAATTTATAAACTAAATATTAGTCTGTTGCAGCCAGACTTTTAATAATTTAATTAGCATGAATCATCTGAATTAATTGATTCATTGGAATGAATCAAAATTTTGAATGCTTCATTTGAGTTTCTTTCAGTATATCGTCATTAAACTTTAACAGATATAATTATACGGTAACACTTTACAATAAGGTGTCATTTGTTAACATTAGTTAATGTATTAACTAACATGAACAAACAATGAACAATGCATTTATTACACTACTTATTAATATTTGTTCATTTTAGTTAATGAAAATACAGCTGCTCATTGTTTATTCATGTTGCGTTAACTAATGTTAACAAACACAACTTGTCATTTTAATAATGCATTAGTAAATGCTGAAATTAACATTAACTAAGATTAATAAATGCTGTAGAAGTATTGTTCATTCTTAGTTCATTTTAACTAATGTTAACTAATGAACCTTATTGTAAAGTGTTACCAATTATACTTACTGGAATAATTAATAAACTCAGAATGTGACTAAATATGTTATAAAAGTATGTTGCTTGTTAGTTTTCATGAATTACTTGAATGAACCGATTCACTAGAACAAATCAGAATTTCCAGTGCTATAAAAATGTAGCAAACAAACGTTTTTGAATCAGATGATTTACATGAATCATTTGAATGAATTGATTCACTGGCATGAAAATGAATTTCCAATGCTATAAAAATGTTGCAAAAGGGCTTTTTTGGGGGGGATCAGTTCATTTACACAAATCATTTGAATGAATTGATTCACTGGACTGATTCAGAATTTCCAATGCTATAAAATGTTGCAAATAGACTTTTTTGAATCAGTTCATTTAGATAAATCATCTGAATTAATTAATTCACTTGAATGAATATAGATTTCCAATGCTACAAAATGTTGCAAACAGGCTTTTTTGGGGGGGGATCAGTTCATTTACACAAATCATCTGAATGAACTGATTCAACAGAACAAATAGACTTTTTTGAATCGGTTCATTTACATGAATCATCTGAATGAATTAATTCACTCAAATGAATATGGATTTCCAATGCTATAAAAATGTTGCAAATAAGACTTTTAAAAAAAAAAAAAATCAGTTCATTTACACAAATCATCCGAATGAACTGATTCAATAGAACAAATAGACTTTTTTGAATCGGTTCATTTACACAAATCGTCTGAATGAACTGATTCACTAAAACAATTCAGAATTTCCAATGCTGTTTCTTATCAGTTTTCTCGTTTGTAAAGCTGTACACGACTACTAGTTGGAAAACATAGGTTGTTACTGGGAAAGATAAAACAAGTTAGTGTCGCTGCTTGTAGATATTCACTAACCAACAGTATTCAAAAAGCCACCCGACAACATTTGGTTGACTTTGCATATGTCTCTGAGAGCGAGGCCGAGCTCTGGGGTATCATGGGAACCAGTTCAAATCACAAGGGACCTAATGCAATCACAAAGGCCAAGCAAAACCACATCAGCCGTAATCTGATCCAGCCTCAAAGTCATTGGCATTTGTTTGCTGAACAAAGTCTGACTGACCCCTGCTTCGCTCCGGCTTTGTAACAGGACAGATATTACGTGGAGATGGGCTTTACTCTCTAAGCCTCTCTCCAGCATCCTCACCGGCCCGACGGGACACAAAGGTCCCCATTATGACGGAGGCAAACCATCTGGATGGGAGCTGAAGAGCGCTGGGAGTCGAGCAGGTAAGATCCTCCCCCAGGTGGGTCATCGGATCCGCTGTGGCTTCCTGCCCAGACTCAATGGCTCTGATTTTCATGTGTGGGAAAGAAAGCCAGAGAACACAGGGACTCCGTAGAATCCCAGATGGGAATTTACCTAAACCACTCCGTGTGTGTGTGTGTGTGTGTCTGTGTGTTAAATAGAGAACGAAAGTAAAATGAGAGCCATAGAGAATGAATTCACCTAACACCACTTCCTAACCAGGCTTGCCGTGACAGGTCATATTTTTGTTCTTACTCTTACTCACTGCAAAGTAGTTAGAGATCGTTATATCATTCAAGCAGATTATTCAGATGATAATTGGCCATTTAGATATTAGCAGATTGGTCAATTAAAATATAATAATAATAATTATTATTATTATTAAAACAAAATAATTGGATTAAATCAAAGAAAACAATATTCATCTAAAATAATAATAATATATATATATATATTTGGCTCTGTATGCCACCAGAATAGAATTAAAATTAAACAATCAAGATGTGATTGAAGTGCAGACTTTAAGCTTTAATTCAAGGGGTTGAACAAAAATAAAACATAAAATGCTTAAGAATTACAACCATTTTTATACACAGCCCCCACATTAATTGGACAAATAAATATAATCATAAATAAAATTGTGAAATGCTGTTCAGTCGGGTTGAGATCAGGAGATTGACTCGGCTATTGCAGAATGTTCCACTTTTTACCTTCAAAAACTCCTGGGTTGCTTTTGCTGTATGTTTTGGGTCATCGTCCATTTGAACTATGAAGCGCCGCCCAATCAACTTTTGGGCTCCATTTGACTGAATCTGTGCAGAGAGTATATCTCTATACACTTCAGAATTGATCCGGCTGCTTCTGTCTTCCGTCTCATCTTCACTAAACACCAGTAACACAGTGCCACTGGAAGCCATGCAGCTCATGCATCACACTGCTCCACCATGTTTCACAGATGATGTTGTAAGCTTTGGATCATGAGCTGTTCCAAGCCTTCTCCATTTTTCTTCCCGTCATTCTGGTGTAGGTTGATCTTAATTTCAGCCGTCCAAAGAATGCTTTTACAGAAGAGGTCTGGCTTTTTTTTTTTGGCAAAGTCTAATCTGTCCTTGTTTGCAGCTTGTGGTGAAGCCTCTGTATTTGCTCTGGTGAAGTCTTCTCTTGATTGTAGACTTTGACAGAGACATGTGTGTCTCCTGGAGAGTGTTCTTCTCTTGGCTGGATGTTGTCAAAGTGTTTTTCTTTATCATGGAGAGGATCCTCCGATCACCACCATTGTTGTCCTCCGTGGACGTCCGGGGCTTTTTATGTTGCTGAGCTCACCAGTGCATTCTTTTTTTCCTCAGAATATACCAAACTGTTGCTTTGGCCGCTCCTAATGTCCCTGCTATTGGATTTGTTTTGTTTTTGAAGCCTAACAACCATCTGTTTCACTTGTATGGAATGATCCTTTGACCTCATGATGTGGGTTCACAGCAACAGCTTCCAAATGCAAATGGCACACTTAGAATCAACTCCAGACCTTTTACCTGCTTAATTGATGTAGAAATAATGAAGGAATAGCCCACGACTGTCCATGAAATGGCTTTTGAGTCAACTGTCCAATTACTTATGGTCCCTTGAAGGGGGGTACATATTAAAGAGCTGTAATTCCTTAAAGCTCAGAGTGTGTACTTTAAGCCCATATTCATTATAAAACTGTAATTTGAACTGTAACTTGGTCAACAGCTAAAATAATAAAAATTGTGCCTGTGTACAAATATATATGGACCTGACTGTATATATATATATATATATATATATATATATATATATTAATAAACATTTACAGAGTTAGCCAAAGGCTATTTTTCATCTGTAGCTCATGGTTAATAAAATATAAGTGCGTGCGTATGTGAATGTGTGTATATAGGGTTAGGGTTTGGTTTTATTTTTATTTATTTATTTTTAATATACAGCTATGTGGTGCATCATTTTATTGTGAGTGAAGTGGAACACAATGAAAATGAAAATAAAGGGACTGACCAAGTATAATGTCACTTGGCACAGCTGGATCAACTAACTGGATTAATATGAAAAGACGGGTTTTGCTCATAAAAGTATCTGGTTGTGCACGTTTAGGACATGGTGTTAGCGATACAACCCTTTCACAAGACAAAGTAACCCAAAATCTTCAGAATGCCGGACAGTTTGGAATTTCCTGCGGATAGACCCCAAACACACCCCTGGCCTGAAGCGCTAGAAAGAGGGCAAAACGCTCTTTCTTTCAAAAGCTCAATAGCAGGAAGAGCTAAATAAAACAGTGCAGTCTCCCTGGCAATGCACTCAGTGCAGTATCGTGCCTTTGGGGTATAGCAAACACTTTGGAAAGACAAGCACCCTCTGTAACAGGGCAGGGCTGCTGAAGCATTCCGAAACACACACGCTATTAGCCCTCACATGCAGCCGGTCGCAAGCCATAAAATCATGCCAGATGAATGACAAGCTGTCTCCTCCGAAAATCTAAGCTTGCTGACGGTCCTGGAGTTTGCTGCAAGTGATAATTACACACTGGACCACAACTGTCAAGAGCCAGTTCTGGTTCCAAAGGCCTCAGGCGACATGCTTTGATAAGGGAAGCCTGTTCTGGTCTTGTTCTTTGTGGGAAAGAATCATAAACAATATGCTCTGCAGAATTCTTTATGTACAGCAGGGGAGTCCAAACCTATTCCTGTATGGCCAAGGTCTTGCAGAGTTTAGCTCCAGTAGAGCATGATGTCAGCAACACAAAGGTCATGGGTTCGATTCCCAGGGAATGCATGAACGTATCAATTCACTATCAATTAAAGTCGCTTTGGATAAAAGCATCTGCCAGATGCATAAATGTAAAAGTCATTATACTGTGCATCAAGGGTGATCACACCTGAACCAACTAATCAAGGTCTACAGACTCACTAGAAACGTCCACACAAGTGTGTAGGAGCTAAACTATGCAGGATGTTGGCCCTCCAGGAGAAGAATTGGACACCCCCGATGTACAGTAGCCTGGTTTACATTTATGCATTTCACAGACGTTTTTATCCAAAGCGACTTACAACCATTTCATCAGAGCATGATGTTAGCAAAGCCAAGGTCATGGGTTTGATTTCCAGGGAATGCATGAACTGATCAAATGCATAAATGTAAAAGTCACCATACTGTACATCAAGGGTGTCCACATCGCATTCAAGGTAAGCATTTCATCCCTTAAACAATTCATGAATCCCTGGAATCGGACCCATGACCTTGACATTGCAAGTGCTACGATTTGATAAGGGTAGCTTGTACTGGTCGTGTTCTTGGTGGGTTGGCCCTCCAGAAGCAAGATTGGACACCCCTGTTGGACAGTTTGGTGACATTTACATTTATGCATTTGGCAGATGCTTTTATCCAAAGTGACTTGCATCGCATTAAAGACGTTCATTTCATCACTTTATGCATTCCCTGAGAATCGAACCCATGACCTTGTCGTTGTTAGCGCCAAGTCTGGAACCAGAACTGGCCCTTAAGGCCTCAGGCAACATGATTTAATAAGGGAAGCTTGTTCTGGTCTTGTTCTTGGTGGGAAAGAATCCTTAACAAGATGCTCTCCGGAATCCTTTTGTACAGCAGGGGAGTCCGAACCTGTTCCTGGAGGGCCATTAATTGAACCTGAATTAAACACACTTGAGTTAAACACACCTGAACCAACTAATCAAGGTCTCTTCAGGCTCAATAGAAACGTCCAATGCAAGTGTGTTTGCACTGGTTGGAGCTCAACTCTGCAGGACTTTGGCTCTACAAGACCTGGATTGGACACCGCTGATGTACAATATGGTGACATTTACATTTATTTGGCAGACGCTTTTATCCAAAGTGACTTACATTGCATTGAAGGTATGCATTTGATCAGTTCAGGCATTTCTTGGGAAGCGAACCCTTGATCTTGACATTGCTAGTGCCATGATTTATTAAGGGAAGCTTGGTCTGGTCTTGTTTTTGGTGGGAAAGAATCCCAAACAAGATGCTATACTGCGTTTTTTATGTACACCAAGGCTCCTGGCTCTGCTGTCTTGAGTTTAGCTCCAACCCTAATTAAACACACTTGAACCAACTAATCATGGTCTTAAGACTCATTAGAAACTTCCATGTAAGTGTGTTTGCACTGACTGGAGCTAAACTCTGCAGGACGTTGGCCCTCCAGAAGCAGGATTGGACACCCCTGAGATTTACATTGCATTGAAGGTATGCAACTGATCAGTTCATGCATTCCCTGCGAATCGAACCCATGACCTTGGCACTGGAATGGCAAACTTCAAAAGAGTTGACAAATGTTTTTACCTGAGTTCTCTTTGTTGCTCCGTTTCTCGATTCCAGGAAAGGCCGTCTCCAAGTCCAATTTTCCAAAACGAAATGTATAACCATTCATAAGTTTTTTGGGAAGGCCACTACCGGATCCACCGGAAGACGACCGAGCCCGGTGGCCTTTAACCTGCAAGGCCTTGTTGGTGCGATCAAGAGATTTGGAGCGCCTCTCGCCCGGACTGAGCTCAGTGCTCTTGGATGGATGGACGGCAGGAGAATCGTTGCAAGATTCATCTCCTCCCAGCCATCCACGAACACTGATTCTCCGAGGGATCGGCTCCTTCGGGCCGGAGCCGCGACGCGCTCCTGGCTCGGACTCAGTCCCTTCCTCAAGAATTGATTCAGAGCTGGAGCCAAGGTTCATAGGGTTCTGCAAAGCCTCCATGTAGGACTTGCGGAAAAGCCGGCGTGACTCGAAGGCAGCAGAGTCTCTGGGATGCCGCTTGCGAAGGCCGGGATTGCTAAGGTCCGTGCTAAATGAAAGGATTTTGTGGCTGATTCCGCCTCGAATGCATCCCTGATCCGGGCTGCCCAAGGTGGGCGTCTGGGGAAGGGAGTTGGGACTCTTTTGCAAGGGCGAATCCTCCGAGTGCAGAGAGCTGATGCCCATATCTGTGAGGCTGCGGCTGAGGACTGGCTCCGACACGGTGGACTCGGCACCCAGGGAGTCTCGGGAACTGAGTGTTCCTGTGGATCCGTGGGTGCTGCAGGTGCTGAGCTGACCCCGCAGGGTCCCGCCGCTGCTCCGCGCCTGCATGATTGCGTCGGCAGTGCTGGTCACGAACAAAGGATTGACCACGTTCTTCCAGGGCGTTCGGTAAACCACGGCGCCGGTACTGAGGAGGCAGTTCTGGAGAGGGTGCAGGTTGCGTTCACGCGTTACATTCTGCAGGAAGTCGGGCGTGAACACGCTGGCGTACATGCTCTCGGCCACAGGGATCTCTGCGATGGCTTGCCCGCTCCCTGACAGGCATTTTATGACCAGTTTGGCAGCTTTGCGGCCTAAGGGAACCACCTGCAGGTAGAAATCTCCCTGCCGTAGACGTACTTTATGCAGGGGTGCGAGTTGCAGAACCACCTTCTCATGCAAACACAGCGGCCATCCCTCGTGGTACAGCAACAGGCCTTTGAATCGCAGCTGTGGAAAATAAAAAGGATGAATTTATCAGATAAAATGCCACTTTTCTTACAGGTACAAGCAACAATATGCAGTTATTTGCAGTTTGCAATCATTAATTAATTTCTGTTTTGAAGCAGATTTCAAGATACAAAAATGCAATGAATTAGAACATCATGGAATTCTAAAATATATATCTAAAAGTGAAATGCATAATTTCTTTATCACTCATCAGAATTGCAAAAATGACAACTAGGTGGCATACTTGTAATTTTTGTTAACTGAAATAAAATAAAATATAAAAAGCTTTTTAATTATTTTAGCTAGTTCATTTCTCATTTCCATTGAGTTCTACTTGATGTACAAAAATAATTCAAACTGAAACTGAAATAATTTAATTTAATAAAAAAACTATATAGAAAACTACTAAAAATGACAAATACAAAATTACTAAAACTTTAAGCAAAAATGATGAATACAAAATTACTAAAACTTTAACCAAAATTAAAATGAAAATGATAAAAATAAAAACTAATTCATTTGAAAAAACTATAACGGTACCTCGATGAAATTAAAGTAACATTGATTTGAAAAGATAAAATATCAATAAATAGAATACCAGCAAATAAAATTAGAAAACACTATAATTTATGTAATGAAAACATTAAACATAAGGATTAAAATAAAAAAATTATGTAAAATTCCTTGCAGGGACTCAAAGAATTCAGTAAATGAATGAATGAATCAATGAACGAACAAATAAATAAATATTGTAGTGAGCTAACAAGCAATTTACCACAATAAATCAGACTGGCCAATATTTTTTTATGAGAGACTTCTGCATGGCAATACAGTGTAAAAAAAAAAACGTTTTATCATGGTACATCACAAAAGAACTTTGTTACTTATATACTTTACTGCTACTGAAAAACCAGTTAATTTAGTAGCGTTGTTAGTGACTCCCTGATGCCACTGTATAATGATACTGATGATGCAGCAGGAACACGTAAGCTTCAGCACGCTGTGACTCCCTCAAAGATCATGCCTGAGTTAAATGAGGCCACTGAGAGCTTTCGTCTCAGAGTAACAACAGCAGCGCTGAATACAGGAGCGTAAGGTTTCAGCTATGTGCTCACACAGCGCTAACCTGCAGAAATACAAAGCCTCCCTGAGCAGGTCTTTCATTTCAGCCTGATCCTCTTTGCCAAGTTCTCCGCAGCAAGCTCACAACACGCTCTGTTTGGGCTGTTTATCAGAGCATCACTGAACCCTCTTTCAGCCTGAAGTATTCCTCCTCCCTCTCATGTTCCCACTCTCGCAATGTTTCTCTCTGAGAGAATTTAAATGCTTTGAACATGTTTAGCTGCAGCACTATGGATTTCAACAACAATATCTGAAGAAGAGACAAAATAATAAAATATTCAGCAAACCTGTGTAAACCGCATTACCAATCAATACACAATATCGAGTTTAAAGATTGCGTGATGCATGATGCATCACCATGCAGGTCCCATAAATAAATAAACAAATCAATAAATAAGTTGTTTTCATTCAACAAGCATGGACGTTATGCATAATGTAAATACATATAAAACAAACAAACAAACAAACAAACATGTATTTATTTATTTATTTGAATATGTATGTAAATGAATATGTATGGTTTTTTTTTTGCATTATGCATAATGCAAAAAAAACAAAAACATTTATTTATTTCTATTCCTGTCAATTTATATGATAAAATTATACAAATTATATTATATTACATTATATTATTTATTTATTTTTGGACATGCATGCAAATTTATTATGCATAATGCAAATAAATGAATAAATCTTTTATTTGCATTTATTCACAATACATTTGCATGCATATCCTAAATTAAAAAAAACAAAAAACAAATATTAGCTTGAACTATGCTAAACAATATCTGAAACTTTGTATTTACGAGCACTTGTTATTTGCCTCTATGATGAATCACTTGTTGCATTCCTCATTTTTAAGTCTCTTTGGATAAAAGCATCTGCTAAGTGAATAAATGTAAATAAATAAATATAAATAAATAAAATACTCCTAAAGCATTTATTAATCTTAGTTAATGTTTTAACATTTAATAATATATTAATAAATTAAAAAAATATATTTATACAAGTAAAAAATTATACATTGTGTGAACGTATTAATTATTAAATAATTATATTATACATTTGCTAAATAAAAAAATGTGATCTATGAGTAGATTTTGCCCACTGTTTTTATTGACTTGGAAATGCTTCAGTGAAAATGCGTCTGCTGAAGCTGACAATACTCACACAGGCCTCCTGTTTTATTGTTTGCAGGATTCTCTTGGCGGGCAGCAGGAAGTCAATGAAGCAGCGCAGTCCGTCACCGCGGTACTGTCTCTCCACTACACTGAAGAGCTGCCACAGGACGGTGGCCGCCGAGGCACTGAACGGAGGAAACAGAGCCGATAACACGCTCTGAATGCAGCGGTCCAACGACTCAGAGTCCTGCAACAGATCACACAGTCAATCGAACCCTTTAACCACAAACATTTACTGTACATTGTTTGAGTTTTATTATAAAATTGACATTATTTGAAAGCTTGTTTTATAACAAAAGAAACAAAGCTTATTGCAATTATTGGATGACAGGTGTGCTTCAAATAATGTTTGGTGAAAATTTTGTTCATGCATCAACTGAAAACAGCATATATCTCGGTTCACGAACATGAAGATTGAATAAAAATAAAAATAAAAATCGATAGTCAACCCAGCCCTAGAGTACAAAAAAAAGAATGTTTACATATATTTTATTCGAAAAGCATGAAAAAGTATGACAAGTATGAAACATTATTATGCATAATGCAAATAAACGAACAAATAAAAAACATTTTACTATATAAATATATTTTTATTTTTTATTTGCATTGTGCACAATAAATTTCCATGCATGTCCAAAATAAATAATAATAATAACAAATAATAATAACAAATATATAATGCATATATACACAGACAGACAGATAGAAGTGTTGGGCGATATGCTCAATTTTTATATTGTCCTGCCGTCAGCCTGTGAGATCACCAATACATGATATTTTCATGCTAATTTATTTAATTATTTACTTATTTAGTTTCATTGCCAGAAAGTGAACCAACTCCAGCATAAAAGCAGCCTAATTAGCTGATGTCAATGTTTCGGCCAATAAATTTTTTTTGCTGAAATTTTGTTGTCACTAATTTACTGTAGGACACATGAAGTATCACTTTCTGTCATTATAGACCGAATCAAACACCCAGCGATTGAGCACAGTGCGATAGTGTAAACAATGGCAGCATGTTGTTTTTGGTTTGGTTAGTGAGACGGTTTGATGGTCACAAGTTCAATCCCACAGTTCCCAGTTACAAACACAAACAGCAGGATGTCAGGAGGTCACGGGACACTGATGAGACGGGAAACACCTGTCAATGTAGCGTCACCGACTGGACAATAACAGGCGGGATGGAAAATCCTGTCCCTAACGCAGAACTACATCATATCTGTGGAGCAGAGGACTTTCCAGCCGGATATGTATCACAGTATCCTAGACTAGCACAACCGCGACCTGGGACGGTCAGCTTTAGGTTAAAGGGATACTTCACCCTAAAATGAAAATATCCTGTTAATTTATTCACCCTCAGGCCATCAAAGATGTAGGTGACATTTTTTCCTTCAGTTGAACAGTAAAGAAGCTTTTTAGCTGAAAGCGTGCTCCTTGGTGATTAAAAAAATGCAAGTCAATGGTTACCGGCACTTTGAGAGTCAAAAAAGCACATCATGCATCACAAAATTAATCCCCGTGACTCCTGACGATATATTGAGGTATAATAAAGAGAAAAGATCAGTCTGTGCAAGAAACCCAACATTATTTGCAATATTATTACCTGTAATCCAGAACCATTACCTCAACTGATTCAACTCACTAGTTCGTTTACATAATCACACGATGATGTAACATATATGCAATTATATTATCAAAGCACCCAATAATGATGTGAAACGTGGATGTTTTCTGTGTCTAAAGCATATAAAGTGCATAAACCAGTCTTTATCAGCTTACCTTTTTACATGAACTATGAGAAACCATAAAACATAAAATTAGTTCAAACTTGTTGGAATGAGTCGGCAAAACCTCATTCATTCAAAAACTCAGCATCATAGGATCAGATACTTTGCTGTTTTGGCTCGTTTCCAGTCGGAGTGACAGCCAGGCGTCTGAAAGTGATTTGTGATTGAGTAACTTGTAAATCTGTGCTGCTTCAGACGCTTCAGTCCAATTTGGTTCATCTAGTTCACCAAAAAGTACAGGTTCAAAAGAATGATTTGTTTGTGAATCGGACATCACTCCAGACCATTTGACTATGGATTATAATATTGTAAATAATGTTGAGTTTCTTGCACAGACTGATTGTTTCACTTCATAAGACCTCAATATAATATAATCCCAGGTATTAATTTTGTGATGGCTGATATGCTTTTTTGACACTCAAAGTGCCGGCAGCCATTGACTTGCATTTTACGAATCACCAAAAACCACGGTTTCAGCTAAAAATCTTATTTACTGTTGAACTGAAGTTAAAAAAAATGTCACCTACATCTTGGATGGCCTGAGGGTGAATAAATTAAAGTGCCTCTGTTATGGATTTTTGAAAATGACCTTTCATGCAGTATTTTAACATTTAATTTAAGCAAGTTTTAAATCTGAAAGTGCACCGTGTATAAAGTTACTGTCTCTCAAAAGAAAGAGTCGACTCTGAATCATTGAAACGAGTCGTTTTTAAAACGAATCCCAAGTCGTTTCATGTTGATGTCAACATGAAGCATTAGCATATTGCACGCCCACTCGTTGCGCGCACAGACCTGGGAAAACTTAATTTTCGCATTGGTCAGAATGAAAATGCAAATTCATTTTTGGCCACTAGGTGCCGCTTTTGGAGTGTTAAAAATAGCTGTTTCCAATCGGACCAATCACCGCAGATTAGCATCACGCAAAGGAGGGGTTTGGAAAAATTAATCATTGAGTGAATCGTTTGGGAGTCGTTGAACAAATAAAGTAAAAATAAATGCATATTATAAGAAAATGAAAGTGTTTTTGACCTTGCATGCATGTCAACCTGTTGTTGGGGATTCCCAAAACCAAAATATGAACCTTTCATAACCCATAATAGAAGCACTTTAACAACCAAAATTCCTTTTTAGGTGAACTATCCCTTAAAATGGGCAGTGTGGAGAAAGTGGAAATGAATTTGTTTGAGTTGAGCTGCAGATGGGAAAAGCCCAGGAAAAATCCCCAGCAAAGCTCTGACTCTAACTCTCCCTGTTTGTTCTGCTCTGTTGGCCTTGTATTAGACAATGACAATGTGCCGTGCACATGCGGTCACTCCTCCACAGGGCAGCCATTGTTTGGTTCTCCTGCAGAAAGTCTTTATTGGTGCTCTAGGAAACTCAATCACTCAGGAATAATCACAGAGTTTCAACTGCAGGGAAGAGCAGAACCGCTGCCTGGAGGAAAGGCTAACAATGGGAGGAAAGGCAACATGATTTCTAACATCGTTTAACGGTGCTTTTTTAAGTTACTGTGGCAGGCTACAAAATAGTGGCTTGGGCAGGGCAGGGTTACGGGCCGGTCCAGCGGGACGAGGGCCTCGGGGCCTCAGGACTGTCAGGAGCCTCCGAAGCCTCAGGCCACATGACTCAAGACTGCCAAAGTAAACTGAGTAACATGGCCTTTGCAAAGTTTATATATATTTGTTTACGTAATATATGTGTGTGTGCTGTGCATATTTATTATGTATATATAAATACACACACATGCATGTTTATATTTAAGAAAAATATGTTATGTTTATATATGAAATATATTTATAAATTATATAAATATACATATATGCATGTAAATATTTTCAAAATATATAAATGCAAGTGTATTTATATATTCATAATAAATATACACAGAATGCACACATATATTATGTAAACAAAAACTTTTATTTTGGATGCGATTAATCGCGATTAATCATTTGACAGCACTAATATGATAGCCTATATATGAATATGTATGATAGATAAAGATATGCATTTTCCCCAAAATTATAAAATAAATAATATTTATATTTATTTATTCTATTGTTATATATTTAAGTTTTTATATAAATGTTTGTAAATATAAATGCACGCCCTACCAAACAACATTTTGAAAATATATGCATAAATAAATTCTACAATATTTTGAATATATAAATATTTAAATCACACATTATATATTAAATTTAATAAAATAATAAATCAAATTTGAAATTAGATTAAAAAATTATATATTTTACATTTTATTAAAATTACAGTCAATCATATATATAAATATATTGAAAATTTACATGTTTACAATGTACATTTTAAGACAGTACCAGACTTTTTTTTTTTTTTTTTTTTTAAATATATGCATATGTTCAAATATACTCATTACATATTCAAATTTATACAATATGAACATTATCATAACCTTTTATTTTGACTTCCTGTTGGGGTTCAAAGATTAATGAATGGGGTTTGAGGGTTCCGGCACGAGTGGAGTCTGAAGATCTTTTCAACATGTTTTAACCTGAAAACTTTAGCGATGGTCTAAACTACAAGCTGTATTCAGGACGGCCTGCATATCAGTCTCAGTGCACCCACCCAAAACACCAGTTTTAAAGCCTGAGAAGACTAAACATACAGTGCTGGATGGAGGACTTCAAGAGAACTGGAGATAAGCGTGGCTTTGAAGATGAAAGATTAAATAAGACTGGGCAGAAGGAGAGCTTCTGATGCATTTCCATAACCTTGAAGAAGTTATTTCACCTGGCTGAAGCCAGTAAAAGAGCTTTTAATAGCAGCCAAAGCACAAGTGTGGCTCAGAGGAGATGTGTGTGGGATCTGGGAGGATCTGCCCTCTTTGATGGTGTTTATGGTGACGGATCAGACCCGGACCCGTAATTATATCTAAACGACGTGGATTCCAGGTGGCTCACTGCCGCTCTATTAAAACAGACGGACATCTGCTACAAAACCACACGACCTACAGAGTCAAACATCTCCATTCCTACTATATCCTCAACCGCAATGCATCATTTGCACCAAAATCATGCAGCTCGTTAAGGAAAGGTTTACTTTTTTAAAGTGACCAGACTTACAAACCCAAGAATACAAAGGTTTGGAATAAATAACATTTTTTAAATGTTTTTGTCTTATCAAGGCTGCATTTATTTGATTAATATACAGTAAAATTGTGAAATATTATTATAATTTAAAATAGCTGATTTCTATATGAATATATGGCCAAATGTGATTTATTCATATGATGCAATGCTGAATTTTCAGCATCATTACTCCAGTCTTCAGTATCACATGATCCTTAGAATTTTATAAATCAGAAATTATTCTAATATGCTGATATATATACATTGTTTGCAGGACATATAAAAATCTTGCATAATTCTTTAATATATAATAAAATAACTAATATATATATATACACATACATATATGACTAAATGTAAAACAAAACAAACAAAAAAACTAAATATAAAACTGATATTCACTATGGAAATTAAGTATGACTTTTTAAGGTTTCATTGACTTCTGTGACTTTTACAGGCCTGGAAAACACAATTTAAAGTTTTTCCAAGACTGTGGGAACCTGAACAATCACTAAAAATACAGTTTTAACAAACCGTTGCCATTATTGATGCTCTAATTGACCTGAGCTGCACTTAGACATCTTTTACTGCAATGCAAACGTACAGCAACTAAGCTGTGATTCACCAAACAAAGCCACTCTAAACAAACCGCGTGTGAACTCCTGACAGTCTGACGGGAAGGGCTTTCTCCGGTGTGTTTAGTGGGTCAGGAAGACAAAGGCTCATGCACCAGCTCTCCAGCGGAGCATGAAGGCCGTGAAACAGGAGCGAGAGCACAGGTTACTGAGAGCTGCCTCATACATGCAGGTGTTAACATCCCTCCAGAGCGTCTGAGGACAAATGCAGGATTATAGAGGGGGAAAAACACAATGGGCCAACAGCAGGGGTCAAGATACGTGATGCTGAACTGAACCGGCTATTTCAAAAACATCTGTGAAACATCAGAAAACTTCCTGAACTGTTTACAGGCTTGCTTTGCTTTTCTAAAAATATACTTACATGCATTCACTTAGCAGATGGTTTTATCCAAAACAATTTACAAAATGCAACAAGTAATTTAAGGAGGTTTTTTTCTATTTAATTTATTTTCTTTTTAATTTGATAAAACATTTATTTATTTTAATTCATTTAGAGTATAATTCAGTTTACAATTAATCCTGAAATGTATAATATGGGTTAAACATTTCAGGTGCTATACAAAAATAAAATAAATCCATATAGCTCATTAAACAAACATTTTAAGGACTTCTTTCATATGTAATGAAGGATAAATAAAATAAATATATATATATATATATATATATATATATATATATATATATATATATATATATATATATATATATATATAAATATTATATATATATATATATATATATATATATATATATTAGAAAAATGAATATTTATATTTATTTATAAATATATTCATAATAGTATGATGGAATATTTATTATTATATATTAAAGAATACAATCATTTCCTTAGAATAATATTCAATATGATGATAATAATAAAAATCATTTGTTTTATCCTCCTGCAGTATTTAGGTTTGCAGAATATTAATTGAACAGTGATTAAGTGAACTAAGTCTAAAGAAAAAAAGTTACACCAAATAAATAATTTAAATTTTTTAATATTTAATTTATTTATTCACATAATCCATTTAATTATTAATTAAATAATTAATCATATTAATTCATTTTTTTCAAATAAATATATTATTTACAGTATTTTATTATTTTATTTATTATTAAAATTGTATTATTCAATTATTATAATTAATATTACTATAATTATAATTATTATGATTGTGTCTGTGTGTTAAGCTTACAATTATTAACCTGAATTATTAGCATATCTTCAGCTGAATGTCTGAATAATGGTGACATCTCTGGTGCACCTGATGTGACTGGCAGCTGTCGAACAGGTTGACGTCTACAGAAGGAATGTCCATCGACTCACTGAGGACAAAAGCCACACGCAGCTGCTCTCAAACAGGTTCTGTAGTGAATCTCTGAGCGATGACAACACAAACACAAACACACAGAGCAAACTCAGAGCTCACACACACACACGAGCCTGCTGTGACACGGCAAACGATCGATGATTACGAGACGAGTTAAAGTGCTGTAATTGAGGGATCAATTCAAGACGCCGCTCCCATGATGTCTGGATTACAGCACTAAATGCCACTCGTTACCAAACAGGTCGAGTTAAAGGATGGTAACACTGTGCTTACAGACTAACCTCCACAAAACACAGATCAATATATCCCTAAACAGCCATTCAAATTAGCACAGAAATACAGATTCGGAGAAATAAACAGGAAAATTACTGAATCAATCACGCAAAGTCCTCCGAATAACAGACTAATTCAAATTCTGCTATAAAACAGCTCTAAAAATACAGCAGTGCCATTATTCGGCTCAATTCAGTTCAATAACTAAGCTGAACAATTATGAAACAAGTTTGCTTGGTGTTGTTATTCAGATTTGATACGGTTTCACTGTAGTCAGACTGATAATATTACTGAATATTAACCTTTTAAACCCCCCCACCCCAAAAACAACCAAAATGTCATCTAAATATGGTTATGATGGTGTATATACTGTAAAGGCACCATGACATTTCCTCATTTGCAAGTCAATTTGAATAAAAGCATCTACTAATGAATTAAATGTAAATATACCACAGTACAGTCACAGTATTTTTTTGTAAGTGAACAAAGTTTTGCCATGCAGTGTTATTTTAGTATTATCATAGTTTTTGTTAATATTTTGAATAAAAATTAAATGTTCTACTTTCATGTTAATTTGAGTTTTTTTTTTGTGTTTATAAAGTTTATTAATTTTATTTGAGATTTAGTTTTAGGTATTTTTTTAGTACATCAAGCTAAACTAAACAAAAATGTTGACTTGGAAATAAAACCCGGAGCTGAAATAAAATAAGTGCACGTTTTTTAATATTTTACTTTATTTCACTTAACGTTTATTTTATTTAAAGTAACAAAAGTGTTTTTATTTATGGTTTTACGCTGAGTTAATTATAATAACCCTGCTGTAAGGAAAGACATTTCCCTGTTTCATAGGACAATCACAATCCAATGGAAAGTAGTGAATGCTTTCTTCATTTAAAGTTCAGCTGAAAGCGTAACAACGATACCTGTGTGATTCATAAGCGACCCGCTTACCTTTATACTCAGGTAATTATCGCAGCTCCGCGACTTCACTCTGGAGTGCATAGTGCTCCGCGTCCGCATTCAGGGCTCAAGACAGTAGAAAAACCATAAATATGCAAATAAATAAATAGGATTAATCCAGTGTAAGTCCATGCAGAGAGTAATTGGGCTCCTCTGCGCCCATGACTGGGTCTGCCGGTGTGTTTCTGCTCTAGTGGGAGGATTGAGAGGGAGAGAGAGAGAGAGACGGCCCTCCTCCTGTGGCCTCTCCCAGCTAGATAATGCATACTGATGCAATTTCCTTTAGCGCTGAGAAAACACACATCTGAGCTGCACACAGGCACAACAACACCCCTGTCCCACAAGTGCCCTGCAGGGGAACAAACCTTTACTACCCCCTACTCTCCAGCGGCCGGAGCCTCCCCCTCTTTGTCCCGACAAAACAAATGGACTAGGGTTTCAGCTTATGCTGTCGCTTTTGTAAAAGAAGGAGGGAGAACAGAAAAAAGAAGACATCAGCATGCCATCGGCGGCTCGGGTCACTCGACTACAATAGTGCTGCGCTCAATCTCGCTAATCCAAAAACTAGAGCTGACACACACTAGCAGACCATAAAGCGGCGCAAAACAAACAAACAAAAGTGCTTGAAGCCTTTAAATATAATGCATTAAAAAGTATTTTTAATACACCTTTTAATGCATTTTATGAATACATTACAATACTTATCTATTCATTGCTATTAAAAAGTATTTAATGCACCTTCTAAAATGCATTATATTACTAATCTATTCAATGTTACACATTTGGAAAGCATAATGCATGAAAACACATGTAACAAGGAATCTGCAAATATAATGCACGGTTACAATTATTTATGATAAGATATAATGCATTAAAATGTGCATTATGAAAACCTTTATAATGCATTACACAAAGGCTTCAGGTGTTACTGTAAAACGTTTATATCTCGACTGATTCTTCTCGACATCGCTGAGATTAAATGGAGAGCAAACAGAGACTCTTAAGTTGGAAATGCTTCTTAGAAGAATCAACGTTTGAAAGAAAATGCAGAACAGATCTATTTTATGGTCCTTTACATCATAAATACAGCAATTGTTTTTCCGCAATGACAGCAGTGAAATTAAATGGACAACAAATGGAGACTCTTCAGTCTTAAATATTTCACATAAGAATGTAAAATTTAACAAGAAAGTAAAAATTCTATTTTATTTTCTATTTTTAGACTCTTAAGTCTTATTTTGATCATTTTTAATTTTTGTATATATTTGATAATATTTATATATTTTTTTAAAAATGTTATAATATTTCACATAAGAATCTAAAATTTAACATAAGAAAGAAAAAATTATATTTTATATCTCAATTGGTTTTCCTTGGCAGAAATGAGATTTAATGGCATGGAAGCCCGTTTCTGAATTGTGAAATAAAAAGTTGTTTTTTTTCTTTACCTTTTTTTTTTTTTTGGTAGTGGTGGAAACAAGCTTCCATAAAATTGAGAGCAAATGAAGACTCTTAAGTCTTAAATGTTTCTCATAAGAATTTAAATATTAACATGAAAGAAAAACAAAAATAAATCAATTTTTTTTCTATCTGAATAGATTCTCCTTGACTTAAGTGATATTAAACGGAGAACAAACAGAGACTCTTAAGTTGCAAATGCATCTATAAGAATCTAAAAATCAACATTTGAAAGAAAATGCAGAACAGATCTATTTAAAGATAGATAAAAGTTGATATAAGTGAAAGATCCATTGAGTCAATAAAAGAGCAACAACTGAGCAAAACTGGGTTTTCATGGAAATATCTACAATAAAACCCTAATCATAGGTTATCTGTCAGTTACACACACCCTAACAAGCTAGCAGAACTCATAAAACTCACTTACACTAACTTAATTACAGAGTTTGTTCACTTTTTTCAAGTTAGTAGAAAGCAAGATTTTGATTTCTTTGCACACACACATTAAATCACACTTAACTGAGCAACCACTGAGTAAGTTAACTCAATCAACTAGAGCTGATGAGTGTTTGCATGCTTGTCTGCGTGTGGCACACCTGCGCCGAGCGGGTGGAAAGCGGGAACATGTCCACACACTGCCATGGAATGTGTAACTCCAAACATGTCAGAGTCGTCCATTACCACCCTAAAGATCCGCCAGACCTCCACCAGATCACGTTAACCCCAGAAAATCACGTTAAACAGAGGAGCCAGTGTGCTGTGGCTAATCATGTTAGGCTATATTTAGAAGAGCTGGATTCTTGACACGCAGCACTGGTCACATGACATCATTGTGTCTCATTCACATGTGAGATTAACAAGGATTTACGTCGGGTTTAGCTGATATCATAATATGTTTTGTAAATATTTGCCACGGTTCTTCATTGTGTTGTCATTTGAATCGAAACGAGTGGATGACCCGTTTAAGCAATAGTTCAGAAACTCACATTTATGCATTTGGCAGATGCTTTCATCCAAAGCAACTTACACTGCATTCAATGCATGCATGCATTTTATCAGTTCATGCATTACTTGGGTATCGAACCCACAACCTTGCGCCACTGTTTGAGCTACAGGACCTGCATGAAGACTCTTACAGATTTGAGGATGAGTACATAATGCTGAACTATTCCTTTAAGCAATGGCCAGCTCAAACAGTAGGTCATGGGTTCGATTCCCACTGAACTGATCAAATGTAGACTTTGAATGCAATTTAAGTCGCTTTGGATAAAAGCATCTGCCAAATGCATAAATGTAAATGCAAGGAGAAAAGCAATATAATGACACTGCACTAGATAAATTTGTGTACACACAAACACAAAAACATAGTACACAGGAAATGCCTCTGGTATCTGATGGAGGTATTTAAGGATTTTAATAAACACTGATCTGGTATCTCTTCAGGCATCCAGTCTAAAGCCATAATTCATCCTGTTCTCCACTAGAGGGCTGTTCTTCACAATGCAGGTCAAGACTAAATCAAGACTGTTTAGTCACTTGTTTAGCCAGATATACAGTTAAATCATGCCATTGCAAGTCAACTTCATACTCGTGACCCAATTTTTCAAAATTGAGATTTATGCATCATCTGAAAGCTGAATAAATAAGCTTTCCATTGACGTATGGTTTGTTAGGATCGGACAATATTTGGCTGAGATACAACTATTTGAGATCTGAGGGTGCAAAAAAATCTAAATATTGAGAAAATCACCTTTAAAGTTGTCCAAATGAAGTTCTTAGCAATGCATATTACTAATCAAAAATTAAGTTTTGATATATTTACGGTAGAAAATTTACAAAATATCTTCATGGAACATGATCTTTACTTAATATCCTAATGATTTTTGTCATAAAAGAAAAATGTATAATTTTGACCCATACACTGTATTGTTGGCTATTGCTACAAATATAGCTGTGCTGCTTATGACCGCTTCTGTGCTCCAGGGTCTCCTGTATTTTCAACTCCTGCAGAAGAACTACATGTAGTGCATTAATGAACTGCTTTGTTCCTCCGCTTCTGCAAGTCGTTTTGGATAGAAGCATCTGCTAAATGTCTAAATACAAATGTAAATGTAAATTGCATGAACCTAAAGATTCACCAGAACAAAGGGAATCAGAAAACATACTGTTATTACGGAAAAAGGAATCACACTAAAATATCTCAGCACTGCAAATGATGCAATTGTGCCATTCTTCTTAAACTCTTGAACATTTATTTGTAATGTGTCTGAATATTTTGCAATAAAATATGCAATAAAATAAAAATAAATAAACACACATATACATGTATTGCAAAAGTCTATTGCAATACATATATATAGTATTTTTTTTTACACACAATCAAAAACACTGAATGAATGAATTAAAATAAAAATCAAATTTTAATTAATTAAAATATATTTTTAGTATATTTGTACATTTCATTAATTAATTAAAATATAATATCACACAAATTATATTTTTTATTATATACCTATAATTAATAGTACTGAATTGATTTTAATTCACAATGCTTTATGGGATGTTCAGTCTTGAACATTTTTTGCTGAAACAAACCTAATGTTGTGATTCATCTCAGATCGTGTTGGTTCAGTTCCAGGTTTAAACCAATACGGATGAATAAGAGAACACAGTCACGCTCAATTGCAGTTTCCTTCAAGTAACTATATAGATGCGACCAACATGCATTTTACTTCTCTTATCTTGGGTGAGTAGCTCTTAAGTTAAGAGGTGAAGTAGCACTAGAGGATCTACACAGTAGCCGTCTAATCTACAGTCACTGCTTTGGGACATCAAGCTGTTCAGTTCAAGGCTGTGCAAGAGGTTTTTCTCTCAAACTATCAGGCAAAGAACTCAACCAAGAATGATCCATTATAAAGTCCTGCTAACGGATGCTCATAGCAGCATATTGTACATTATTTTATTTGTGCAAACAGGTATGAAGAGGAATAAAAACACACGGCTCTGCCATCAACATCGGTCACGTTACTTCCTGTTTTTTCAAAAGCAGCTGCTGAAAATATCTCAAAATACATTCTTCAAACTTAGAAAGCCCATTTTGTGAGATGCAGAGAAACAGATAAGAGCCTCCCAGCAACATCTGATAACACATCTAACATAAATTAGCCAGATGACGGCCACAGCAGCCCTGCTCGCTTTCCCATAATCATAACTCATGTGTGCGATAAACAGCCCGTGTCCGTCATGACCCACAGAAGCAGAAAACAGCCCTCCATCCATCCAAACATCTGACAGCATCTTTAAAACAACCAAGCGAATCCATAAAATGAGATTATTTGCATTTTATTCTAATTTGCCTCCTGAAGGGAGTGAGACAATGACTATAAGAGGGAATCTGATGAAAGCTATCAAGAACTGATCCTGGTCATATTTCACGCTAAATTCTAAAGAAAGAAACATGAAAATGATGGTAGCTGCTTCAGTATAATTTTAGTAGGCCTAGACTTAATCATAGTTTGTAATCAATATTTTTAATTAGGTGTATTTTTATATATTTAAGTTTTAAATGTATTTGGTATTTGTTGCAAATAACTTTAGATATAAAATATAAATAATTACACAAATAATTATTTTATTGTTTATTTAGACAAATTTTCATATATATATATATATATATATATATATTATACTCAATCAATAATTAGGTTTATTTTAAATTTTAAGTTTTCATTTTAACTATAGTTACATTTCTAGTAATTTTGTCACGTACTTTTGTCATTTTCATTAATTTTGTTCTTTACATATTACTTTTTAGATTTAATTTATTTTTAATTCAGTTTTATTTTATTTATATATATATATATATATATATATATATATACACACACACACATTACATTTTTATTACTTATTTTAGCACTTCAAATTGAACTGATTTCAGTCAGTAGCCAAGGAAACATTTCTTAGTTTCACTTAGTTTAAGTCCATTTTAATAATTTAAATATTTTATATTTCTAGCCAAGGCAACATTTCTAAATATTGTTCAGTTTAGGTTATTTTTATTTTAATCTATTTCATAATATTTCATAATTTTTTATTTAATTAATTAATTTCAGATGTATATCAATTAACATTTTTAACATAAATGTAGTTTTCGATAATAGTCTTGTGCTACTTATATCATATTGAAACAACACCCCTTTAATTCAGAACTACACTCTCAGAAATAAAGGTACAAAAGCTGTCACTGGGGCGGTACCTTTTCAAAAGGTACACTTTTGTACCTATTAGGTTCAAATATGTACACTTTAAGTACTAATATGTACCTTTAAGGACCCTTTAGGCACAAACATGTACCTTTTGAAAAGGTACCGCCCCAGTGACAGCTTTTGTACCTTTATTTCTGAGAGTGTACAAACTAGAAAATGCTGCAAATTAAACTCATGTTTGCCGATGCTCTGCTGAAAAAACAAATATTTCACAAATATTTACATAGAAACTGCAAGTAGAATGACTGAAACAGTATTTTCTTGTAAAACATACTCCAGTAATCTCAGCTTTACCTACAACATAATTGCAGCAGCGTGCGTAAAATCAACATAACGTGTTCCAGCGCTCTGATTCGGATGGTTCACATATTTTGACCTGAATGAGACGGCGTGCACGTCTCTGTGATTGACAGACATGGAGTCAGTCTGACGTCACACACGCTCACCCTGCTGAGGAATGTGACGCCCTGATCTCACTGCAGGCCACCCGCGCTTTACTGCACCCTTCTTGTGCTGCACACTCGTCCTGACCACTAAAACCCCGCAGTGTCACTCAAAGCTGCTGTCAGTCATCCGCTGCCTAAAGTTATACGTCTCAATACATCGCAGGCCGCAGGAAAGAAACATCACACATGAGATGCTTTCTCTTAAAAAGCAATGCGATTTAAATGGAGACTCGGCCCGTGATATTAGTGATTTTCAATACTATTTAGGGCAGATAGGGTGGATAGTATGCACATTAGGACGCAGGGCAAGTCTTCTGAGAGAAAGACCTCTAACTCTAGAGTTACCAGCATTTGGGGTCAGTAAGTTTTTTTTTTAAAGAAATTTATATTTTTGTTCAGTAAGGATGCATTAAAGTGATCGAAAGTGTCATTAAAGACATTTCTAATATTACAAATGATTTCCATTTCAAATAAACGCTGTTCTTCTGAACTTTCTATTCATCTGTGAATCCTGAAAAATAAAATGCATCACAGTTTCCACAAAAATATTGTGCAGCACAACTGTTTTCAACATTGATAATAATCAGAAATGTTTGTTGAGCGGCAAATCAGCATATTAGAATGATTTCTGAAGATCACGTGACACTGAAGACTGCAGTAATGATGCTGAAAATACAGCTTTGGTCACAGAAATAAATTACAGTTTCACAGATATTCACATAAGAAACCGTTTTTACAATTACAATAATATTTCAAAATTTTTACTGTATTTTCCATCAAATAAATGCAGCCTTGGTGAGCAGAAGAGACTTTTTTCAAAAACACAACTTTCTAAAGTTTAACACGAGCTGAAATGCACAGCTTTGATTGGCTCTTGTTTTTATAAAATCACGACAACAGCAATGTCCAATAAATCAATAATTGTGTTACTATTAATAATATAAATAAACAATTAATCGGCCAGGCAACTGTGACTTGGTGCATTGCTATAATTCATCACAAGAGCATTTTACAACGTCTCTGAACATGACTCCCCCAATCAAACTCGGTTTTACACACAACGTTAGAATACAGATCTGATCCCATGAGCTATGCAATGAATCTGGAATATAAAGCACACTGTACTCACAAAGGTGAATCTCTAGATCCAGCGGTCAGTGTGCGAATCCTCTCTAGATCCTGTGGATGTGAGTCTGCAGACGTCAAGCAGAGAAACACACATTAGTGCTCTGAGCAGCTCACATGGCCTTGAGAAAACACACACACACACACACACACACACACACACACACAGCTGGTCTGGGAATCCAGTCTCCTCTGCTGTGGGAGTGTGAAGCACAGACAGAAGCCTGATATCAGACGGACGCAACTCGACCAAGGACGCAGATACCATACCAGTGTGTATTGTGTATTTTGGGAAAAAAATAATAATGTCAAGCAGAAATTGCTAGAAATTTCACAGCAAATTAGAAAGAAATGCAAGTAACACACTGAATTAAACATGACATTTTGAAGTAGAAAGACGTTGAAGTCGTATTTTTTTGTACAACATACTCCAATAATTTTAATAAAACAAATATTAAACGTATGAGATCTGAGAGAAGACTCAACTTTTCTTATCAAGGAAAAAAAAATTGCTTAAAGTTTGCTCTTCTGTAGCTCAAGAGAGTTAATTAAATTAATTAATTAGTTAATTTAAGTGTCTCAGATGTTTCTCCTATGAAATTAAACAAATGGAGTCAGTTGCATGACAATTTTGTGATATTTCCAAAAAAAACTCAACACTGAAAAAAAATGGTGTAGAAACAATTTTCACAAATTTCAATTACAAAGAAACAAATAGCATGTTGAATTAAATGTGCAATTTTGTAGTAGAAAGCCTGAAATAGTATTTTCCTTTAAAACGTACTCCAATAACCTTAATAAAAAATAAATGTGACCCTGGAGCACAAAAGCAGTCTTAAGTCGCTGGGGTATATTTGTAGCAATAGCCAACAATACATTGTATGGGTCAAAATTATCGATTCTTCTTTTATGCCAAAAATCATTGGGATATTAAGTAAAGATCATGTTCCATGAAGATATTTTGTAAATTTACTACTGTAAATATATAAAAACTTATGCATTGCTAAGAACTTCATTTGGACAACTTTAAAGGCGATTTTCTCAATATTTTGATTTTTTTACACCTTCAGATGCCAGATTTTCAAATAGTTGTATCTCAGCCAAATATTGATATCCTATCCTATCAAACCACACATCAATGAAAAGCTTATTTATTCAGCTTTCAGATGATGTATAAATGTCAATTTCGAAAAATTGTTTTTGTGGTCCAGGGTCACAAATAATACAACTTTGAAAAATATATTTTTTTACAGTATAAATCTGACACATATGGGATTATTGGGTATTTAACTAGAAAAGACTTAAAGTTTATTGCTTAAGGTTCTGTAGCTCAAGAGACTTGATGGATTTGCTTTAAGTGTCTGTAGATGAGAAACATATGAGATTACTTGAGGAGGAACATCTATGAAGACTCGGTTTACTGTATTTAATCACACATTTCTATCTAGGATACAAGTGAGATATTAAAGAGGTTGCACTGGTGATTTTTCCTTCCTAGTCAGAGCCATAAAAACTCATTATTGCTTAAATTTGCTCTCAGTCCTCCTACAAATCCATAGGAGTCAATTGCATGGTAATTTTGAGCAGAAACATCTGAGAAGACTCAATTTGCTGTATGTAATCTATCTAGGAAACAACAGAGACTGCATTGGTGATTTTCCTCCCTAGTCAGGGCCGATCCGAGTGTGTATTGAGTATTTTGGGACGCAGATTGTCAAGGATGAAGGTATAGATTCAGAAAACACACACGAGTCGCAGTATGTCCTTCTACGGGAACGACTCGACCTCTCGGTCAAACGCTGTTTAGAGCACATGGAGATAATGGACCAGGCTTTATATTTAACCACACTTTCAGTGTTTGGTGAGGACAGACCTCAAACATTCATCAATCGCAGTCCAAACAAGACGGCTAACTGACGGTCATTAAAAACAGAAGCCACAGCTGCACCACATGGCTGAGGAAATCAGGATATTTTACAGTTTTCCATAATAATTGAAATTTTTAATTGCTTTTTTTCACTCAAACAAATCATTTGAAACAGGTAAATTCAATCCAAACTAATAAAGGACAAAATCTAGTTACAAACAGCCAAATATTCATCACATTATTGCTTAATTTTAATGTTTGAGTTGCTTGTTTGCAAGTAAACGGCAACAAAGCATTTAAGTTAAGAAAGACCTTAGTTATAATTGCACTGGTATTATCACTAATGGGTTTCTTAACTTTAGTGGTTTGTTGCAACCGGCTGCAAATCTCTATATTCTGCTTTGTTTATAGTTTTTTTCCCCCCACGTCAGTCTATTATTGTGATAATAACTATTTTAGATAAACCCACCACTAAATGAGACATAAACAAAACAAACTGTGATTCAAATTGCTCAATTTTAATTGATGGCCTTGCAATAGTCACCATGTGAAGAAATACATTACATGCTTAAAATGCATTTGATTACAGTTTGTTTCGTTCCCAAAATGGTGTAGTTACAGTATTTACCAGCAGGGTTGACTGACGAAACTAACCAGCCAAAAAACATAACAAAATAATAATAATAATAATAAATTTAACAGCCGGCTATACGAGACTACAATTTACACTACCAGTCAAATGTTTTTAATGCTTTTGAAAGAAGTGTCTTCTGCTCACCAAGGCTGCATAAATTTGATTAAAAATACAGTAAAAATTTAAAAATATTTTTATAATTCAAAATAAGTGTGAATATGTGTTAAAATATAATTTATTCCTGTGATCAAAGCTGTATTTTCAGCATCCAGTTTTCAGTGTCACATGATCCTTCAGAAATCATTCTAATATGCTGATTTGCTGCTCAATCATTAATTATTTTTGAGAATCAATTATTAGTAATGGTTCTAATTATTATCAACCGTAATGCATCTTTTTAGGATTTTTTGATGAACAGAAAGCATCTATTTGAATCAGCATATCAGAATGATTTCTGAAGGATCATGTGACACTGAAGACTGGAGTAATGATGAAAAAAAAAATCAGATTTGATCACAGAAATCAATTACATTTTAGAATATATTTACATAGAAAACAGTTATTTTGAATTGTAATAATATTTCAATTTTTGATCAAATTAATGCAGCATTGGTGAGCAGAAGAGACTTAAAAACAGTAAAAAATCTTAATAATTCCAAACTTGTGAGCAGTAGTGAACATATATGCGCACAGAGGAGCTCCCGGGTTGACTGGCACCTGTCGAGTGTGTGTTTAGACATACGGAGCTGTGAACACAAAGGCTGCTGTCTTCTCTATAGGCACAGGTGGCTGGAGAAGCAAGGGTTCGTGTTACACAAACACACACACACACTCCTGTGATATCAGCTGAGCTGCTACTGAGGGAATGTGATCTAACACACAGACCACATGGAGAAGGAAAACTTGAACCAAACACACAGTTCAAGCCTCTAAACGCTGAGGTTAAAGGTCAGTAAACACAGCCTATGGTCACAAAATAACAGAGTCAAAATGAACATTATGAAGGAGTACGTACTCAATGCTACTGTCGTTTTTTGTGAGATTAATCGCACGTGAAAATTTTGTGTTGAAATGAATGCATGTGAATCAGCTGCAATTTTCTTTTGTGGACACAATACAAATGTGGCTCCAAAATACATAAAAATGTTTAAAGATGTTAGTTATGAAAATAGGCATGCAAAAAAACTAAAAAACTAAACTTTAAATTAATAGAAAACCTCTAGAAACTTAATGGATATTTCAGAAAAACAGACATTTAAAACATGCTGGAACAAAACAGCACAGAAAACCACCAGGGTTATTATAGTTAACTAAAACCATAAAAATTATCATTACTTAAAATGTTACTTTAACTGAATAAATGTTAACTGAAATAGAGAGAAAAAATATATATATATTTTTTATTATTAAAATAAATAATAATAATAAAATATATATATATATTTTTTAATTCTATTTTTATACAAATATTTTATAGTGTACATTTAAAAAATATTTAATATATTTAACATTTTATTTCAGCTAGTTGCCAAACCAGTTTCTTACTTTAATTTAACTTAACTTGATATACTAAAATAAGTTAAACTAAAACTGAAATATATATTAATAAAAATTTTATGTCAAAACACACAACAAAAGTACTAAACTTTAGTTAAAATTTAAATGAAACAAAATATTGAATAAAACTAAAATAAAATTTAATAAAAACTATATAAACATATTAAAAATATATTAAAACAATGTAATTAAAATGTAAATAAAAATGACAAAAACAATTACTAAAAATAATTACTGAATAACTAAATTTAAATGAAAAGAGAAAATATAAAAATAAAAAACTAACTCAAAATATTAATACAAACTATAATAAAAAATAAAAATAAAACTGAAATAATAGTGAATAAACACTATATAGACATATTTAAAAAAATAAATAATAATAATAATAAAAATTATAAACAAAAAAAAAACTCAAATTACTCAAACTTTAGCTAAAATTTACATGAAAACAGAAAATATAAAAATAAAACACCAACTCAAAATATTAATAAAAGCTAATGCAGAAAGCCATGGCTCACCTTCTCCGGTCTCTGTGGTTTGGTCTCGCAGCCGCTGATCCGGAGCGCCGAGCTCAGACGCCACATGTTCATCAGTCACTCCGGTTGGTCTGAGGAAAACATGAAAGCTAAAATAAGTCTGAGATCCTGCAGGCATCACAGCTCTTCGGCGGGGCGTGACGCTCGTGTCCTATCTGCTCATGTCATCTCTCTTCCATCCCGTCTCTGCCAAAGCCTTGAAGTGAGCGCGCTTACTATAGAACGCTATCTTGAGCCATCATAGCAGTAAAGAAGGTCAAAGATGAGTATCATTACACTAAAATTGGTAGTATTTTTAAATTGGGGGGGGGGGCATTTTTAGTAAATCATTGAATACAATGAAGATTGTATCATTGAAAAAGATGACAAAAAGTGCAGTGAAGACAAAGAGACCAGTGAAAAATTATATAAAAATAATATGTATATAAAGTGCTCAGCATCATGCAGATGCTGCTTGGCTTGATTTTTGCATCTAATGTGACAAAATTTGGGATTTTTAAATGTTTTTAAAAAACTTTGGAGTCAGTAAGATTATTAAAGAAATTAAGACTTAGTTTTATTCATCAAGGACGTATTAAATTGATCAAGTGACATTTATAATGTTACAAAATATTTCAAATAAACACTGTTCTTTTGAACTTTCTATTCATCTGTGAATCCTAAAAAATAAAATGCATCACAGTTTTGACAAAAATATTCATCAACACAACTGTTTTCAACATTGATAATAATCAGAGATGTTTCTTGAGCAGCAAATCAGCATATTAGAATGATTTCTGAAGATCATGTGACGCTGAAGACTGCAGTAATGATGCTGAAAATACAGCTGCGCATCACAGAAATAAATTACAGTTTAGCAGATATTCACATAGAAAACAGCTGTTTTAAATTCTAATATTATTTGACATTTTTACTGTATTTTTGATCAGTAAATGCAGTGGGAACACACACATAGCTTGTCCTCACTGAACCCAGATGAGAGCAGATGTCAGTCTGTATTGTCACATGGATTACAGGAAACACTCAAACAACCTCCAGGTGTTCATTCCACACGAGAGCAAAACTACAGACAAAACTCCTCCTTCACATCAATAAAGCCTGCCAGAGCTCCACCGTTCACCACACAGGACTAACTCATCTACTCACCCTCATGTCATTGCTGTTATTGTTCATTCACTGACACACATTCATGAATCTTCCTCTCAAGTTTCACTTTCAAACGCCACGATAAACACGAGAACCAGTTGCAATGATGTCAAAGCTAAAGCATTAAAGCAGTTTTGGATGAATTACTCCTTTTAACTGTACTACGAATGCACCGTTTCCCCAGTGAACAGGAGTGAAATGAGGCATTTAGTCCAGGTCTGTGATTTTCAAAGGCTGCGATTAGGAAGCTGCGTATCAAACACCTGGATTGTTTGGGTTAGAGTTAGTCCAGTCTTTCATCTACTGAAATTACAGGCCGACGCTGGAGGAATTTCTGCAGGACAAACTCGCCGAGGGCTTTGAGAGATTCACTGCGAGTGAGTCAGAGATGGATGAATGAACAGACACTTCAGGAAGACTGTAAATATCTCAGGAGGGAGTTTCGAGTCGATTAGAGAAGCTGTGGACGAGACTCATCCGATGACCTTTGAAAAGATCAGGCAAAAGGGGATTTACAAACTATATTTCATCAAAAGCTGAAGCATCATCTTTCTCTCAGATTTCCAATTAAGCACATCATTAATCAGATTTATTAAAAAAAATCTTTGTTTGTTCAAATCACTATAAGTACTAGTAAAAGTCATACTTCAGAAACTAGCAAAAACACAAAACTTGGGGATATTTATATAAAAAAAATAAAAAACTATCACCTTTCAGATATTATTGATAAAGGACAAAAGAAACTACAACATTTGAAATGTTCTAATGCAAAACTTGATACTAGGGTGTTTAAAATAAAATAAAATAAAATAAAATAAAATAAAATAAAATAAAATAAAATAAAATAAAATAAAATAAAATAAAATAAAATAAAATAAAATAAAATAAAATAAAATAAAATAAAATAAAATAAAATAAAATAAAATAAAATAAAATAAAATAAAATAAACATTAACAAACTTGGGGATATTTTTGGAAAAATATTTCTGATAAAGGAAAAAAGAGACTACATTAAACATTTTCTAATGCAAAACTTGATACTAGGGTGTTTAAAATAAAATAAAATAAAGTAAATTAAAATAAAAAAATAAAAATTAAACTTGGGGATATGTTTGGAAAAATATTTCTGATAAAGAACAAAAAAAAAAAAAAGAGACTACACTGTAAAAAGTGATAAATTGACTTAACTTAAAAAAAATTGAAGAAACCCGTTGCCTTAAAATTTTTAAGTAAATTATAATTAAAAAACAATAAGTTAATTGAATTGTCAAGTTTACTTAACTTTTTTTTAAAATTATTATGTACTTAATTTCTCAATTATTTTAAGTTAAGTCAACTTATCACTTTTTACAGTGTACATTAAACATTTTCTCATGCAAAGCTAATACTGGGGTGTTTGTTCAAATCACTGTAAACACTAATAAAAGTGATGCTTAAAAATGTTCAAAAACCATTAACAAATATAGGGATTTTTATTTATTTATTTTTTATTTTTTAATCTGTAGTAGCATCTTCCTCACAAATATTTCTGGAAAACAAAAACAAGAAACTAGACATCAAACATTTTCTGAGCCAAAACTTAATGCTAGTGTGTTGTTTGGTCAAATCATTGTGCGCAAAAATGATGCTCAAATATGATCAAAAACATTAACATTCCTGGGAATATTTAAAAAAGAGAGAGAAAAAAGCAGAAGAATCATACAATTTTACATTGAAAATAGTCATACAAATTTACAATGGAAAAGTACTACAGTGCAATGCAGAAACAAGTTCAGTGTGAACAGTCCAATAAGTTAGTTGTAGTGATATTAGTGCATTATTTTACAAATGCACTCAGTATTTAAATAAACACAATAGGCTACCCTAGTTTTGCATCAGAAAATGTCAATTTTTTTGTCCTTTTTCTTTATCTTTAGATGAATCTTGCTGAATTTGTGAAATACTCAAAAGCATGACAGGACCTTGTACTGTACATCCACTTGTGGACGTTGGGAGATAATTGAGTTTTTTTTTTTTTTTTCGGGAAACGGCCCCTCGCTTCCAGTAAAGCTTCAGAAATGAGCGAGAAGCGTGAGACACGACACGCTCGCCTGACTTCATCCGTAACAAAGACGACAGATCCGCAGGGAAGATGGAGCACGTGGGCGAGGTGCTTCCTGTTTTCATTTGGGTTAATTATACTCGTCTCCAGAGAACTAGCCGTATCTCAAGAGCAGTTCTTCAAGATCGTGGCACAAGCGGCATCGTTAAAGGGATAGTTCACCCAAAAATGAAAATTCTGTCATTAATTACTCATCCTCATGTCGTTCCAAACCCGTAAGACCTTCGTTCATCTTCAGAACATCAAATTAAGATATTTTTGATGAAATCCAGCAAGGATCCTAACACGAGCAAGGCTCAGAAACGTAGTAAAGACATCGTTAAAATAATCCATGTGACAACATGGGATCAACCGTAATTTTACAAAGCTACGAGAATACTTTTTGTGCACAAAGAAAACAAAAATAATGACATTTATTAATCCTTTTTTTTTGACTATTTTTGTTTGAAGATTATAAAACCGCTACCAAAATAAATGTTGGTAACTGCAGTTTAAAGTAATGATTAAAAGTTGACAAAAATGAAATGACTTTTCATCAACTAAAACTATGAAAGACTCAAATGACTAAAATGTGACTATTAAGCATTTTCATCTCAAGATAAAGACTTAAGACTAAATCAAAAATGCCTGTCAAAATTAACACTGGAATAAAGTCGTTATTGTTGTTTTGAGCCTTGATCGTGTTAATATCTTAATTTGTGTTCTGAAGATGAACGAAGGTCTTACGGGTTTGGAACGGCATGAGGGTGAGTAATTAATGACAGAATTTGTATTTTTCAAACAGCAGATCACGGTGCTCGCAACGACGAGGTCATGGGTTCGATTCCTATGGATCAAATGTATAATGAATGCAATTTAAGTCGCTTGGATAAAAGCATGTGGCAAATGCATAAATGGAAATGTCATGATGACTGTAGAGTAACTAACAGTGACGTCAAACAGACAACTAACCCTTTCTGTGCCGACTGCATGTAGCGTAATTTCGGAGGTCACTGATTCTGGGTCAGAGTTATACACTACCAGCCAAAACTTTGCACATTTTTATGGATTTTTAAAATGTTTTTAAATTAGTCTCTTCTGCTCACCAAGGCTGAATTTATTTATTTAAAAATTGTGAAATATTTTTACGATTTAAGAATAACAGTTTTCTATGTGAATATGTGTTAAACTGTAATTTATTTCTGTGATGAGCAGCTGTATTTTCAGCATCATTACTGCAGTCTTCAGTGTCACATGATCTTCAGAAATCATTCTAATATGCTGATTTGCTGCTCAAGAAAATTTCTGATTATCATCAATGTTGAAAACAGTTGTGCTGCACAATATTTTTGTGGGAACTGTGACACATTTTATTTTCCAGGATTTTTTATGAGTAGAATGTTCAAAAGAACAGCGTTTATTTGAAACTAATTTTCTGTAATGTCTTTACTGTCACTTTCGATGAATTTAATACATCCTTGATGAATAAAAGTGTCTTTTTTAAGCAGCACGACTGTTTTCAACATTGATGATAATTAGAAATGTTTCTTGAGCAGCAAATCAGCATATTAGAATGATTTCTGAAGATCATGTGACACTGAAGACTGCAGTAATGATGCTGAAAATACAGCTGCGCATCACAGAAATAAATTACAGTTTAACTGATATTCACATAGAAAACAGCTGTTTTAAATTACAATGATATTTCACAATATGCACTGTATTTTCGATCAAATAAACAAGCTTGGTGTGCAGAAGAGACTTCTTTCAAAAACATATTAAAAATCCAAATATTTTGGTTGTATACCAAACAAAACGTCACAAACTTTACAAACACAAATTAGCAGCACAATGTCACATAACGGCTGCTCCTACGTAAACTAGATCATTTGCTCAGTAATCTCTGTAATGGCTCTTTCCTGTTTGCTGAGGAGTTTGTCTAAGATGGATCTGGACAGTTATCAGACCTTTCAAAGCACTAGAGTTTGATCTTTTTGTGCTAAATGCCAAAAATACACTTGATGGCGTCTATATGAATACTACAACCACGACTGACGAGTTACAAATCAGAGAGATGGGTTCAACAGACGTAAAGACGAAGCTAACTCAACAACGTTTTTTCAAAGTTATATAAATGTTAGGACCAAACATTCTTAAAGTAATGTTTATAATGTTGAGAACATTCTCAGAACGTCCTTAGGATGTTTTTTCTAATCCCCCCCCTCCCTTATTGTGATTAAAATTCTAATCACAATAAGAAAACTGTCAATTTTTCTTCTTTTTTTCTGTTTTTGAACAACATTTTTTGTCTGATCAATGGAGGATGAAAGGAAACCTGTTTGAAAACAGTCACTGTTTTTGCAAAGAAATCACACACTTCAACTTTAACTATGATAAAAACTAAGGGAAAAACCCTCAGCTGTATGTGAAACTCGAATGCTGCCTATGATGATCCATAATTTTGTGCAAGCTGTTTCCAGAAAGCAGCTTCCATCTAGTGGTGAACAAAAATATGACATATAAAAGTTTATGAAGGGCATTAGACGAAGTGTTTTTTTTCTGCTTTTAATGCAAAAGAAGCCAAATCACCAAATCACTAAAAACTAATCAAATCTATGCCAAACTACATCAAAACATGTGGAGAGCACTAGTTTGATGTTTACATGCACTTTCCTCCACCCTCCAGCCGTAGCACATTAGTATTCTGGCTGCACTGGCCAGAAGAAGAGGCGAGTGCAAGCAGCCCATCGTGTTACTGCCTGCATGGGACGCCCGGCCACTTCATATTGCACATTGCTAAGCAACTGCTTGAAGAAACAGGGAATTCGTACAATGTTTGGTTTAAAAAAAAAAAAGAAGCAAAATGGTGAAAATGTGATTCTGTTATGGCCATTCTTGAAATCTTATTTCATGCATTGCTTTTTTTTTTTTTTTATTATCTGCAAGTTCAAATTTGTTACTTATTATGCTTCTTACTGATTTTGGAAGTTGGTTTGGAAGATATATATTAGGTAAAAATACAAAATATATATAATATTTATTTATTTAATTTAGTAAACATTATACAATATATTTGAAATATATATATATATATATATATATATGAAAATAAAAATGCATCTTATTATATTATAAAATTATAATATATATTATATATATATATAATATATAATTAATATTTATTATAATATATATATATATATATATATATATATATAATAAAATGCATATATAATTTATTTAATTTTTATTTATATAAAAACAAAATATATTTAATAATGTATAATATACATATATATATATATATATATATATATATATTTATTTATTTATTTATTTATTTATTATAATTATATATTTTATCATTTATAATATAATACTTTATAATATAATATTATTTATAATATAATAATTGTACATAATATATATAACCAGAATTTGCTTTCTACATTTCTCTGAGTAACAGCACAGCAGCTGTTAAAAATGCAGAAACTGTCTGTATAGTAAATCTGTATCAAACTAAAATCACAAACACAATACGTAATCTGCATTAGCACAGCAATAAAATTTCCCCACATAAATGATCATTAAAAGTGTTAATAACAGCATTTAACAAGCTCTGAATCACAGAATGTGATGTGCAACATGAAAATCACATCTGCATTTAATGTGCCGTGAGATCTGCAGCCATCAATCATTCACTTAACAACATGACACACTCAAACACAACCACGTGGCAGCAATTACAATAATCACCATAATTACAACAACTTGCATTACAGCGTCAACTTGAAGTATTTAGAGATAAAATGAACCAATATATTGATTAATCTGCCAATATTTGCTCATTTTTAAATATTATTGCCATGAGCATCAACAAAAATCAATCAATTGAAACATCCACCATAATTCACATTTTTCTGTTTCCAAAAATCTTATAAACAGTGTAAACTGTCTCTAGATATCAGCATCGGCCAGTAAATATTTGATAATTGTGTCAAAAATGAAACATTGCAGTCAGTCAAATTTACATGTAAGCAGCAGGTCACATGACTTTTCTTGTGCTAAGTAAAAGCCAGCAGGCCAAGCATGAGCAAATAAAGACAAATGCAACTTTTATGCACAAAATGTCCTTTCTTTTGACTTTTTCTGTGGTTTTATTAATCCTGCAAACTCCTCAAATACACCGGTCGAGAGGCAGAGGGAGAGAAAATCGTACCTGATTCAATTAGAGTGGAAAGAAAAAGTGGCCCTGTTTTGTTTGGAAGCCCAGTCCTGAAATTAGTGAACCATTTTCCCTGCAAATTCAACTCAAGAGGCTTGGAGCTTAATCAAGTGGAAATTGGGGAGAGACAGTGGGGGTAGAAGGGCAGAATGAGACAATTGTTCAACTCGCTCTTTGATGTCACTGCAACAAAATATCCAGGCGCAACCAAACTGTTCCTCGCGAGTTGAGAAAAATGCATATGTGCTTTAAGGAATAACGCTGGCTGGCTATATACAATCAAATCCAGAATATCAGGCTTCAATCGCGTCCAGCACTGTAAACGAATTCTCTTCAGACAGGCCATTATGAGGCAGATGTATGTATTGTAATATCTAAGCTGTTCTCTTTCTCCCTTCAGCATCTCAGACAAACTCCCAGCGCCTCTATTGTGTTGCGGAGCTTTTCTCATGCGTGCGTCTGAATGCGAGTCAGGGCTGCAGATAATCACATTTTCCTAAGAAAGGCTTAGTCTTGCAAACTAGCACAACTGTCTCTATAAGAATAAGAGGATGCATGAACAGGACAAGCAGCGTAACATCTTTAGCAGAAGTGCTCTGGGAACAAATGTGCTCAATACAGCTGATGCAGATGTTTAGAGAACAGGTGGATGACACACACAATTAATGATAGCATAAGATATGCACACAAAACTGTGGCAATAAAATGAAAATAATTCACAAAATAACAGGGGATGATCTGGTTAAATTCTGAACAGTAACATTAGAACGTTCGTCAAAGTTATCTGGTCTTTAATAATTAATAATAGTTCAAAAACGTCAGCACAAAACATTATTTATACATCGTTCATGGAACTTTTTCCCCTGAAACATTCATTTAACGTCTTTTAAAAATTATTAATAAAATGTTCATCAATATCTGGTCTCTAATAATGTTAACTATAATGTTTTATTTTTAAATCGATCATGAAACGTTTGTCTAACATTTTTTTAATGTTACTAATAGAACATTTGCTAAAGTTATCTGGTTTTTAAGAATTTTCTAAAAATTATTTTTTAAAAATGATAAAAGCATAAAAACGTTATTTATACATTGTTCATTGAACATTTTTCCTGAAACATTCATTAAACCTTTTTTTTTTTATGTTACTAATAAAACGTTATATAGCACAGGCACATTATTTATACATCGTTCATTGAACGTTTTTTTTTTTCTTCCCTGAAACGTTCAACTAACGTTTTCTAAATGTTACTAATAAAACGTTCATCAAAGTTTTCTGCTCTTTAATGTTCTCAAAACTTAAGAAGAAAAACATTATTTATACATCATTCATGAAACGTTTTTAAATATGTTTGTCAACGTTTTCTGGTCTTTAATAATGTTCCCAAAACTTTAGCACTAAAACATTATTTATCCATTGTTCATGGACTATCTTTCCCTCGAACGTTCATCTAACGCATTTTAAACGTTACTTTTTGTTTCAAAATATTCAGATAACATTTAACAGTAACATTCCCACAATGTTTGCAAAATGATAAAATGGAATGTTCACTTAGCGTTTGCATAACCAAGAATAAACGTTTTAAAATCATTTTAAAAACGGGATGTTTTGAAGTTTAGAGAACATTGGGAAAAAGCTTTTATAACTTAACTGGAACGTTAAGTTATAAAACAGTAACCGTGCACTATCCAGCAAGGATGCAGGGAGATTTTGGGACTGACATCAGGCATTTCCAGTTGTGCATAAACAAATTCTCAAATAAACAAATATTGTTTGATTAATCGGCCTGAATGATATATCAATCTATCACTAACCATATGTGACCATGGACCACAAAACCAGTCATAATGGTCAATTTTTGGAAATTGAGATTTATACATATCTGAAATCTGAGGGTGCAAAAAAAATAAAAATAAAATAAAAATACTGAGAAAATCGCCTTTAAAGTTGTCCAAATGAAGTTCTTAGAATGCATATTACTAATCAGGTACAACTTTCTACTAATCGGTAGAAAATTTACAAAATATCTTCATGGAACATGATCTTTACTTAATATCCTAATGATTTTTGGCATAAAAGAAAAATGGGTAATTTTGACCCATACAATGTATATATATATATATATATATACCTGTGCTGCTTATGACTGCTTTTGTGCTCCATATCACCCAAATACATCAAACCCAAACTTTCCATAGCATGCACTGCATATAATATGACCACAAAGAAAGTTTTCCTGCTGAAATACCTCTTTAAACCAGCCTAAGATGTTTTGCTGGTCCTAAGGTCCCAGCAAACCGGTTTCAGCATAATGAAATAAATGTTATTTTATATTAACCATGCAACTGAGATATGTTTGCATGGTCCGTTTTGTCATCTCAGGCCCTTGTTTAACACTCTGCATGATGAGTTTGTCAGGTGGTGGATTGTCGTAATCGCTCTCTTACCTTCTCTATGCTGTGCGAGCGTCGCGTCAGTTCCGCGCGTCTCCGTCGCGCTGCGCGCTGCTGAAGGAATGCGAGCGAGCGTGTGAAAGTGCGACGCTAAACTGGCATTATTTTCTAACTTCCACCCAATCCGACTGAAGCAGCTCGTTGTCAATGGCAGAGGAGGTTCTCTCGCGCAGCACAAAGTAGGTACATTTGCATTTCTCCAACCCTCCCCTCGCTTTCACCACTGTTATTGTGTGGCGCGGTTGGGGTCCTTATTTGGCCCCCGATTAAATCCTCACTGGCCCGCTCTCAAAAAACGCCTTATAAGCAGTTCTGGTCTGACATATCGCGTTAAGACCTTGTTTTCTATGTGCTTTTCTGAAATGCACTGAATGTATTGAAACAAGTTCACAAAAAGCTTTAAATGTTGTTACAAAAAAAGATATTGGAGCAACAAGTGTCACAGTAAAATTGAGTTTCCTCATCAGACTGACAGAATTCCTCAAATATCTTCTTGAATACTGAAGGAGCTTCTCAAGTCTTTCCTTTAAGATGGGGTTTCTGGAGGACAGTCTATGAAGAAACTTACGGTTCATGTCTTCTAATTTTCTTACATGTCTTTGTTATAATTTCGTAACATTTTCAGAATACATACATTTTTTTAATGCTGGGTAGTTGAAAGTAGTTTTTATTTTCGAATTATATATATATATATATATATATAAAATTTTATTTATATTTTTAATGCCTTTTACTGTTTAATTCTAGTCTAAGCATCAGACAGATTATTTTCTAAAAGTACCTCTAAAGGTTTTTATGACGTCTATTTAGCTGCACATATAATAAATCTAAAAGTTTTATAAAAAGTAATAAATTAGAAATATAGCATGTCAACTGCATAGTGTCTTTAAATTATTTACAGAAACACACACATATACATATACATACAGTGGGTACAGAAAGTATTCAGACCCCCTTAAATTTTTCACTCTTTGTTATATTGCAGCCATTTGCTAAAATCATTTAAGTTCATTTTTTTTCCTCATTAATGTACACACAGCACCCCATATTGACAGAAAAACACAGAATTGTTGACATTTTTGCAGATTTATTAAAAAAGTAAACCGGAATAGATTAGATTAGATTAGATTAGATTCAACTTTATTGTCATTACACAAGTACAGGTACAGGGCAACGAAATGCAGTTTAGGTCTAACCAGAAGTGCAATAGCAGCAAGTGCAGTATATACAATGGTTGAATAAGTGCAGGACAAGGATATGTACTGAATACATGTATAAATATATATAGAAAGATGGTTATTAATATAAACAGAATTTACAGGTGAATATGTATAGTGAATAAATATACAGATGGCTATTACTATAAACAGAATTTACAGGTGATATGTACTATCAGTATAATATATATATACAGATGGCTATTACTATAAACAAGGTGTAAAAGTGCAGTGGAAGTGATTGCATATTACAATTAGACATACGGTGCAAAATGTTAATGTAAACATTGATAATGTAAACAACAGTCGGCAGTGCAAATGAGCATAGTCCAATTTAGGTATGGTAGTGCAAGATACAAAAGTAAACAGTTGTTACTGTAATAAAAATTTACATTCAGTAGTGCAAATAAGGCAGATGTGAGGTAGGAGAGAAGAGTTAATAATATATGAGGAAGTGGATCAACGGGGGTTAGAGTTCAGTAAAGAGACAGCTCTGGGGAAGAAACTGTTCTTTAGTCTGCTGGTCCTGGTCCGGAGGCACCTGAAACGCCTGCCGGAGGGCAGGAGAGAAAACAGTCTGTGGGCTGGGTGAGAGGAGTCCTTAAAGATGCTGCGAGCTCGATGCAGACAGCGTTTCCTCTGGATGTGTTCGATGGCAGGTAGTGGAGTCCCTGTGATGCGCTGGGCAGTTTTCACCACCCGCTGCAGTGCCTTGCGCTCCGCAACAGAGCAGCTCCCATACCATACTGTGACACAGTTGGTCAGGATGCTTTCTATTGCGCAGCAATAGAAGTTCACCAGGATAGCAGAGGAGAGCTGATTCTTCCTCAGTGTCCTCAGAAAGAAGAGACGCTGGTGAGCCTTCTTGACCAGGCTGGAGGTGTTGGTTTTCCACAACATGTCCGCCGAGATGTGGATCCCCAGGAACTTGAAACTGGAGACACGCTCAACAGCCATTCCATTGATGTGGGTGGTGTCGTGTGTGCCTCTTGACTCCTTCCTGAAGTCCACGATGAGCTCCTTCGTTTTGGTGGTGTTGAGGAGCAGGTTATTTTCAGTGCACCATGTGGCCAGGTGCTGGATCTCCTCCCTATAGGCAGTCTCATCGTTGTTATTGATGAGGCCAATCACCGTGGTGTCGTCTGCAAACTTGACGATGGAATTAGATCCATACACAGGCTTGCAGTCGGAGGTGAAGAGGAGTAGAGAAACGGGCTTAGCACACAGCCCTGTGGTACACCAGTGTTAAGTGTGATGGATGTGGAGCAGGTGAATCCTGATCGAACATTCTGGGGTCTGTTGGTCAGGAAGTCCAAAATCCAGTTACACATTGAGGTATTGATGCCCAGGTCTCCAAGTTTGGCTATTAACTTGGTTGGGATGACAGTGTTGAATGCTGAGCTGAAGTCAACAAACAGCATACGTGCATAAGTGTTCTTATTGTCCAGGTGAGTGAGCACAGAGTGCAGTGCCATGGAAACTGCGTCCTCTGTGCTCCTATTGCTACGGTAGGCAAACTGGTGTGAGTCCAATGTGGATGGTAGAGAGTCTTTTAGGTGTTCCAGGACCAGCCGCTCAAAGCACTTCATGACGATGGGTGTGAGTGCTACAGGGCAGTAGTCATTAGGGCACCTCGGACTAGAGTGTTTTGGCACTGGCACAATGGAAGTGCATTTAAAGCATGTTGGTACGGCTGCTTGGGCAAGAGACAGATTGAAAATGTCTGTAAAAACCCAGCATGGTCCTAAGTATTCAGACCCTTTGCTGTGACACTCATATATTTAACTCAGGTGCTGTCCATTTCTTCTGATCATCCTTGAGATGGTTCTACACCTTCATTTGAGTCCAGCTGTGTTTGATTATACTGATTGGACTTGATTAGGAAAGCCACACACCTGTCTATATAAGACCTTACAGCTCACAGTGCATGTCAGAGCAAATGAGAATCATGAGGTCAAAGGAACTGCCTGAAGAGCTCAGAGACAGAATTGTGGCAAGGCACAGATCTGGCCAAGGTTACAAAAACATTTCTGCTGCACTTAAGGTTCCTAAGAGCACAGTGGCCTCCATAATCCTTAAATGGAAGACGTTTGGGACAACCAGAACCCTTCCTAGAGCTGGCCGTCCGGCCAAACTGAGCTATCGGGGGAGAAGAGCCTTGGTGAGAGAGGTAAAGAAGAACCCAAAGATCACTGTGGCTGAGCTCCAGAGATGCAGTCGGGAGATGGGAGAAAGTTGTAGAAAGTCAACCATCACTGCAGCCCTCCACCAGTCGGGGCTTTATGGCAGAGTGACCCGACGGAAGCCTCTCCTCAGTGCAAGACGCATGAAAGCCCGCATGGAGTTTGCTAAAAAACACCTGAATAAGATTCTCTGGTCTGATGAGACCAAGATTGAACTTTTTGGCCTTAATTCTAAGCGGTATGTGTGGAGAAAACCAGGCACTGCTCATCACCTGTCCAATACAGTCCCAACAGTGAAGCATGGTGGTGGCAGCATCATGCTGTGGGGGTGTTTTTCAGCTGCAGGGACAGGACGACTGGTTGCAGTCGAGGGAAAGATGAATGCGGCCAAGTACAGGGATATCCTGGACGAAAACCTTCTCCAGACTGCTCAGGACCTCAGACTGGGCCGAAGGTTTACCTTCCAACAAGACAATGACCCTAAGCACACAGCTAAAATAACGAAGGAGTGGCTTCACAACAACTCCGTGACTGTTCTTGAATGGCCCAGCCAGAGCCCTGACTTAAACCCAACTGAGCATCTCTGGAGAGACCTAAAAATGGCTGTCCACCAACGTTTACCATCCAACCTGACAGAACTGGAGAGGATCTGCAAGGAGGAATGGCAGAGGATCCCCAAATCCAGGTGTGAAAAACTTGTTGCATCTTTCCCAAAAAGACTCATGGCTGTATTAGATCAAAAGGGTGCTTCTACTAAACACTGAGCAAAGGGTCTGAATACTTAGGACCATGTGATATTTCAGTTTTTCTTTTTTAATAAATCTGCAAAAATGTCAACAATTCTGTGTTTTTCTGTCAATATGGGGTGTTGTGTGTACATTAATGAGGAAAAAAAATGAACAAATGATTTTAGCAAATGGCTGCAATATAACAAAGAGTGAAAAATTTAAGGGGTCTGAATACTTTCACTCCACTGTATATATATATATATATATATATATATATATATATATATATATATATATATATATATATATACATATACACACACACACAATTTTATGCTATAAAACATACAAATATAATATAATAATAAATATATAAATTCCAATGCAAAAATGCCACAATATAGGGGTAATGTACCGGTCTCGCCGCAAGGTGGCGCTGGAGTTCGCAGAATGCACTGCATTCAAATCCAGTGGATGATTAACGTTAGCGATTTGAAGACATTGTAAACGATTATTATTAGTGCTTATTATTGTTCATACTCAAGGTTAATCATATAAACAATCCCCTAATCATAAACACTCCGCACCGTTTGATTCCAGCGGAACAAGTGATTCCTCAAATCGTGTTTTAGTTTTTTTGTTTTTGAAGAGAATGTATTTACTTCACCAAACCATTTTGAACTGATGCTAATGAAAAAACCCAGAAACTTACGTTACACTGAATGAGGGACTCGAGGCATATTTTGAGATCAAAATATCATAGAGACTTGATGATGGACTCATTTGACTTAGCAGCCACATAGCAATGTCCTGGAAACTTTATATTAACGAGTTTTGTACGATCAGTAACCGCTTACTAAATCTAAACACTAACCTTACCTGACAGGACTCAAATATCGCGAGACATTCTGTCTGGAGAGCGACCCGCGTTTTTTAGCCAATCATTTTGCTCATTTGCGTTTACTAACATCCAGTTGTTTGACGTGTCATTGCAGGGCGGAGTTAAAGAGAGAGGGGTGTGGCTAAACTACTTCACCTCATTTTTATCATGAATCATTTCATGTGGACTTTTTTTTTTTTTTTAATTACGTACTGTATTTTAATTTGTTAATGCTTTTTAATTTCGTTTTTATTTTTAGCAGATTTTATCATACTAAAATATATTTACAGAATAGTTTTTTTGTTCACATAGCAAGTGCTTAAGTAAAAAAAAATAAAAAGGTAAATATTTTCAGTCAAAAAAGACCCAACGACAGAGTTCAGTCAGTTTATACATTTCTCTGATTGAGAGAATGAAAGGCAGACGTCAAATGCATTAGATGTATTTTATTAAAATATTTAAAAACAAATGCATATGTATAAACCATGATAAATATGCATATGCAGTATAATCATACAGTAAAATGTTTATATTCATATAGTTTTTATTTTTAAACATAGGATATTTTAGCATTCAAACTGGCAGTGGTGATATTTCCTCGTTCAGTCCATGGCAGGGTCTCCCAAAGGAGAAATAGCCTTTTTTTTTGTTCCAGAAAAGCTACAGAGCAGCACTGTTCACCTGAGAAAAAATACTTGAAGAGACGCCGTCACACAAAACCACATCTGAGTGACGGAGAGAAATCTGCGGCCGAGCAGAGCATCACGGCTAAATTACACAATATGATCATTTTAAATATTATGGGGTCATTCCTTCCTTCTATGCAGTATATTTCATGACCCCATTCATACATGTCTGAATATACTGGATAAAATCTGAAAGATGGAAATCACATTAGTTTCCTTTATTGCAATTAAGTGAATTTTAAATAATTTCAATTGGTTTAATTGCTGTTTTTATTTTCCCTGGGTCTCTAATTGAAATGTTTCAAATTAAATATATATATACGCTACCAGGAAAAAGTTTGGTATAATAAAGATTTTTTTTTTTATATATATATATATATATTTTCAAAAAAAAAAGTCTCTTATGTTTGAATGATTTCTGAAGATCATGTGACACTGAAGACTGGAGAAATGATGCTGAAAATTCAGATTTGATCACAGAAATAAATTACAGTTTACAATATATCACAATAGAAAATAGTTATTTTAAATGGTAAAAATATTTCACAATATTACGCTTTTTACTGTATTTTTACGCCTCGGTGAGGAGAAGAGACTTCTTTCAAAAACATTAAAAAATCTTAATTATTCCAAACGTTTGACTGCAAGTGTGTGTGTTTTACTGATAATTGCTTTATATTTATTTTCTAGTGTCCTCAATATCACTTTGCTCTTTTGTAAAATCCTTTTAATTAACAAAACTCAGTTTCATTATGTTTTGTGCTGTTGGTTGATCTCTCAAAATCACACGTGATAAAATTGCACAAATCTGTATAAGCATAATCAAAATTTCAAAAGATGGTTAAAAAATACAAAAGGAAGTTGATGTCTTCATGTAAACTGTCAGCAATGACTAACTTTAGCTCTGTTTTTATTCCGTTCATTGTGTAAATGATCACAATATAGTTCATAAACTTAATAAGTGCCTGAGTTTGAGCAAAGCAGATTTCTGAGGATCTGATATATGCTTCTATAGAATTACTCGCTGAACATTCATACTGCAGAACAGAAACGACCATTACACACCTGACGGAAGAGCTGCACGATTCTGGATGAACTGAGAATCACAATTTTTATTTTTTTTTGTCTCAAATAGAGATACAATTCTGAATTTAAAATAATGTGTAATTTACTAGAGGCTGTGACAAAATATTAATTGCTGCAGTCTATTTAAAAGCGTTTAATTAATTAATTAATTTGCACAAATTATTAAATGTGTGTGTGTAATATATATATATATATATATATATATATATATATTAGTGCTGTCAAACGATTAATCGCATCCAAAATAAAAAAATTGTTTGCATAATATATGTGTGTTCTGTGTATATTTATTATGTATATATAAATACACACACATACAGTATATATTTTAAAAATATTTACATGTATTTGCGTCTATATTTATATTCATATAATTTAGATTATAAATAAATATATTTAATATATAAAATAACATTTTTCTGAAATGCATACATGCATATGTGTGTGTGTGTGTATTTATATATACATAATAAATATATACAGTACACATACATATATTATGTAAACAAAAACTTTTCTTTTGGATGCGATTAACTGTGATTTTATATATATATATATATATATATATATATATATATATATTTATTTCATGAACACTTATTAATATTAAAATGATGTAAAATTGATTTGAATGAATGATTCAATGACTAAATACTTAATTTGTATCATTACTGGATGAATCAGCGTTTTTGAACGAATCTCTTGAATGAATGATTCAATGACGACTACATTTTTTAAAAACAATGCAATCGACACAAACGTTATTTAAAGCGCCAGCTACTTTCAAAAGGCAATTTGCTCTATTTTGATCGCTACAATAGACATTAATGTTTATATATGAACTATAAACTTTCATCCCAGTATTTCTGTAATAATAGGAACGACTATAAGACAGAAATAATACTGTGTGTTTGAAATAACGTCTCTCTCTGTGTCAATTTCCAGTAATGACTTTTTCAAAGATTTAAACAGTAGACACGGGCCAATCGTTGTCATTTAGAAATGAGATCACGTGGGTGTTTGAATTGAGATCGCGATATTAATCGTTAGGGGTGTGACGATAAATTGATTCGTGTATTGCAATTTTTCTGAATGCATTGCGATTCTCTCTGAGCTTAGTTTTTAACAGCAGATGGCACTTCATGCTTTAGAAACACACACACCACTTGAACAAAACATAATCATTCATACAAGTTTCCATGAATTGATTTATCGTCACACCTCTAATAATCGTGCAGCTCCACCTGAAGGGCACAGAGACAGAGCCTGTGAGTGTGTTTGTGAAGTCATGTCTGATGGTAGTGGTGGTAGTGGTGATGATGATGGTGTTCGTGATGATGATGGTGCTCGTGTCGCTGGACCACAGGCAGCACAAGCCCCGCGCTGTGTTCGCTGACGGGCGAGGGCTGCTGTGGCTGGGTGTGTTTGGAGGGCGACAGCGCCTGTTCTCTGGCTCTGGCTCTCGATCTCTTGCTGTGGCTGTGCTGGAGACCCGAGGAGGGCTGAGGCAGATGGTACACATCCTGACCCGCCAGATAGAAGCCGTGGCACTTGCTGGTTTTAGGCGCAGACTGGCCGCCTTTGGACGTGCCCTTGGGGGACCTGATGGACTGGGGCCCGGCGCGCACACGGGGATCCGGGGCCACACAGGGGTCGGAGAGCACCTGAGACCGCCGCTGATGGCCATGCGTCTCGGGCTCGTGGGAACGAGAACGGCTCTGATCGTGTGAAGACCGTGACGGCTGCTCTTGCTGGGCCACAGGAGGAGACGAACCTTGGTGAAGGAGAAAATTAAAGACAATATATTATATATTTTATAATCGGTCGGAAAAGTAAACAAAAATGAAGGTATTATACATTAAAAATTATAAAATTATATTTTATAAAGGGTCAAAACAATGATCAGCATTATTAAGTAATATTTCATAAAGGGTCAAAACAATGAACAAAAATTAAGGAATTTTATTTTATAAAAGATCAGCAAAATGAACAAAAATTAAGGAAATATATTTTATAAAGGGTCAGAACAACAAATAAAATTAAGGGAAATATATTTTTAAAAAGGCTGGCAAAATGAAAAAAAATTAGGAGTTCTATATTATAAACAGTGAACACAATAATCAAAATTAAGGAAAATATATATTTTATAAAAGGTTGGCAACATGAACAAAAATTAAGGAATTGTATTTTATAAGGGGTCAGAATAATTATTAAAATTACAGAAAATATATTTTATGAAGCGTCAGCACAATTATTCAAATTAAGGGAAATATTTTTTTTTTAAAAAGGCTGGCAAAATGAAAATAAAATTAGGAGTTCTATACTATAAACAGTCAGCACAATTATCAAAATTAAGGAAAATGTATTTTATAAAAGGTTGGCAACATGAACAAAAATTAAGCAATCATATTTTATAAAGGGTCAGAACAAAATAACAATTAAAATTAAGGAATTATATTTTATAAATGGTAGGAAAAATTACCAAATATTAAGGAATGATCTTTTATGAAAGGTTGGAAAAACAATAGCCAAAGTTAAAAGTTACAGAAAATATATTTGTAAAGAGTTAGCAAATGAACACAGGTTAAGGAATTATATATATTTATAAAAGATTGGAAAAGTAAACAAAAATTAAGGAATTACACATTTTAAAATGATAAATCATAAAATTATATTTTATAAAGGGTCAAAACAATTAACAAAAATTAAGGAATTATATTTTATAAAATAAAAGTTTTCAGGAAAATTAACAAAACACAATTTCGAAAATCTGCATAAATTAAAAGCAGCACAACAAATAATACCATGACGAGTAAAAACTTTGTAATTAAAATAGTCTTATTTTTTCTTTTGCATGTCAATCATGACATATTTATGAGAAATTGGAGGGGGTGAACTTAATTATGAAAATGATGTCAAAAAAAAAATTAAAAAGATATTAATGCCTTAAGGGTCCTAATATTGCTTATTTTCATGCAAAATAGTGTGTTTATTTTAATTTTGTATGGTGAAATATGACATTTCTTGATGGGTTTTGTGAAATATTGGAGTCTTTTTGAAGGATTTTGGAGTGAACTTTGACCCTGAGAGTCTCCTCATTCAAACAGCAGAAGTTTCTATATAATGACTGGAAACGTGTTAAGGACTGTGTTTCTGTGATATCACACACACGTTCAGCAGAATCTTACTGTCAAATCTGGAGGTGTAGTTCTCTATTCCCGCCAGATCCAGGTAATGGTTTCGTCTCTCTGTGTTCTCGTCCACACAGTAGTGATTCTGACCTCTGTGAAAAACACACATCATGTCACATACATCGTGGACATACGGCATGCAAATGCTGATTCATATGCACATACGACACACAGCGGCTCACCTGATGTGTGTGTGCTGCCGTCTGTCCTCCGCCTGAACCGACTCGATGCGACTCAAGCGATTGTCTGAAGCAGGAGCAAAGAAAGTTCAGACATTAGGCACAAAACCAAGTAGAGTGGAGTTTCTTATGGCTGCTTTTACAACAGTGTTTTATTCAATCAGAAATGTATTCAAATTGTAATAAAAACGATAATAGTATATAAACAATGCTAAAATTACACTGCAACCAACAAGCACAGTAAGACAATTAAAAAATAAAATAAATAAAAATGCAAAAAAAAACTAAAAATAAAAATTTAACAAAAATAAAAATTTTGCAACCAAAAAAAAAAAAATCTAAAATGTAAAACATAGTATACAATATAAAAAAAATAAATAAATAAAAATAAATAAATAAATAAATAAATATATATAAATAAATAAATATATATATATATATATATATATATATATATATATATATATATATATATATATATATATATATATATATATATATATATATATATATATATATATATATATTTTTATAATTCAATTTATAATTTAATGCTATAATTTACATGTGTACACACATAAATACAAAACATTAAATTATATATATATATATATATATATATAATTTAATGTTTTGTATTTATGTGTACACCTGTAAATTATAGCATTAAATTATAAATTGAATTATTAATTATTATTATTATTAAATTGATATAGATATAATTAAATTATTAATATTAACATTAAATTATAAATTATAGCTGCAGGTTCATAATAGATAACTAAAATTAAAACTAAAACCATAAAAAGAATCAACTAAAATAAACATTAACTGAAGTCAAAAAACTTTCTTAGACTATTTAAAAAAAATAAAAATGACAAAATACAACTATTACTAAAACTTCAACTAAAATTAAAGTGAAAACATAAAACATTAAAATAAAATTCGATGCAAAATATTAACAAAAACACTTTTTTAGACTATATTTAAATAATTAATAAAAATGACAAAAAACAATTATTACTAAAACTTCAACTAAAATTAAAGTGAAAACAGAAAAAATTCTAATAAAATTTAATTCAAAATATTAACAAAAACTACAATAATATATGAATGATACTGATTAAAGTGTGCACTTGTTTTATAATATTAGTTTGATTGTTTTGAGTCTTTTAACTGTTCGTGCTTCATAATCTTTGTCCATCAAGGTCCAAATTAAAAGGGGAAATAATCAAGTCAGATGAATCACCTTTAATTTGTGAAGTAATAATGGCTTGGTTATTTAAAATAGTAACTTTTTAAATTATATTTCCAGCTGAAATCACTGAAGTAAATAACATATCATGATCTATACCGTTACTTGTACTCAGAATATAATATTTTGGTCGTGTGTGTGTGTGTGTGTGTGTGTGAGAGTGTGTGTATGCACGTGTTTTTGTGACATATGAGGACACAAATTTGTATAATGACATGGGTATTACAAGGAGAAGGTGGTTTATGAGGACATTTCCCCATGTCCCCATATTTCAAAAAGCTTATAAATCACACAGAATGAGTTTTTTTGAGAAAGTAAAAATGCCTGTAAAAATAGTTTCCTGTAAGGGGTAGGTTTAGGTGTAGCGTTGGTGTAGTAGAGCGATAGAAAATACAGTTTGTACAGTATAAAAAAACATTACGCCTATGGAGAGTCCCCACAATTCACAAAAACAAACGTGTGTGTGTGTGTGTGAGAGAGAGAGATGAGCACCGTTCCCGGTGTGTGTCGTGTCTCTCCTGCGAGCTCCGGGTTCAGGAGTGACCATCAGCTTCACTCGGAGGGTCTTTCGTTTGCCGTTACACGAGTGATTGACAGAGGTGTCCACCACGTCATAGATAGTGTGCATCAAACTGGACATGTCCTAAAACACACACACCATGAACACATTCTCATGCGTTTCACTGAAGGGAATGAATGTCAGGTGTCTGAATGAAGCCTGTATGTGTGTGTGTGTGTGTGTGTGTGCGTGTGTATAATTGTCAGTATTTACCTCCTTTGTGACTCTTCCGCTGTTGTCGAAGTCGTAGAGCGTGAAGACCCACTCCTGCCTGTTGTCATCAACCAGAGACACGTTACACTCCAGATCCTGACAGATCAAACACACACACACACACACACATGCAGTTACACACCTGACCAGCAGGAGGACTCAATGACTGAAAAAGGCAAACAAATCATTTCCTCAAAAATCAACAGTCATTACTTTTAGCTGCTCTCACTGCTGCAAAGAAGATGTTAGTCAGTCGCTGGGATCCTCCGCATTCAGTGACCAGACGTGTGAGGCTCATCTTCGCTTGACATTGTTTCTATGGAACTATCTACAGCTCGTATTCATGGAGCAAAACTTTGAAGACCAGGAAAGCTATTTTTGACATTGTTAAATCTTTTGTTTCTTCTTTTTGATGTATAATTTATTTTGAATTTGTGTATATTTTTTTCATTTATCTTGTGATTGGGTATTGCACTTTGTATTTTTCTCCACTGCAGTGTCTTGTTTTTCTCGGCACAGTGTGGGTCTGCCTGGGGTTGGTGGGTGGGGGGTCTGGATTGGTGTGTTATATTTTGCGTTGTTCTGAAATGACTGCTTAATAAAAATAATTGTTCACAAAAAAAAAAAAAAAAAAAAAAATCAACGGTCATCATTTACTCATGTCATTTATGTCAGCGCGATCGTATTGTTTTCATCAGCATATGTTTGAAAATCTTAAGACATGTTATATTAGGAACTGTATTTAACGAAAATAAAGGCATTTATTTATCAAGAAAGAAAGAAAAATGTCAAAGAAATGTCAAAGAAATAAAAAAACGAAAATGAAACGAAACTAACAGCAGTTATTGAAAACCAAACTGAAGTAAAGTAATAATTATCAAAAATAAATAATCGCTTTCGATTATATACATATTTGACTGGCTTTTAGAGTTGTATGTGGGACAATAGGCTATTGCCATATCGAAATCTAAAATTTGAGCTTTTATACTGTAGCTACCAATCCTTCTAGACCTCGAAATGCGTTTTAAATGTCAGAATCAGAAAGAGCTTTATTGTCAAGTGTGTTTACACGCACAAAAACACAAGAAATTGTCTTGGTGACAGGAGCATCCAGTGGAGAAAGTACAGAGAGTGTAGTCATGCATATAATTTAAGGTAATAGAGTGAAATATAAGGCTAATAATAAACAGAATAGACAATGCATTAAAAAACAATAACTATGGTAATAAAAATATAGATAAAATAGAATTATGAATGTGAATGTTTTAGGTTATGTACAACATAGGCCTATAGAGAAAATAGAAAGAATTATGAATGTGCTATTTTACAGATGAAAAGTTTTGAGAAGTTATGTACAGATGGACAGTCCTGAGATGTTAGGCTATGTATTGTTCAGGTGGAATATAGCCTGAGAGAAAAAGCCGTTCTTATGCTGTTCAGTAATGATTTATCTGTGTCCGAATGCAAGAACAGACACAATGTTTTAGTATTGAAGGCCAAAATAGATCTCAATTAGGCTAATTCATGCACATGCATGCTCTTGTTTTCTTCTGTGTAAGATGGCAGAAGTGATGCAACAGGAAACTGTAACTATAGTATCTCGTGCGCACGAGAAAGTCTTCTTTTTTTTTTTTTTGCCAATGTCCCTTTAGGGGCTCCGTAAAATTGTAATATAAAAAAGTGAATAAAAATTAAAAAAATTAAACTAAATGAAAACGAAAACTGAAGAAAAGCTAATTGAAAGTATTAATAAAAACTATAATAGTATATACTAAAACAACACTGCAACAAACAACCTAAAACACATTAATACACTCTTAAATAAATGAATAAAACTTATTCCAAATTATATTTATTCATATTTATATATATATATATATATATATATATATATATATATATATATATTTATTTGTTTTGTTTTTGTGAAACAGAAACAGATCCAGCATGCCCTTCACTGTACTGCATGTAAAGCAGAAGCTTTTTGCACAGAATAAAAGTCATACAGGTTTGTAAAAACATGAGGGTGAGTAAATAATGACAGAATGTTTATTTATGGTCAAATGACTCTTTTAATAAAGGAAAGATTGAATCTGTACAGGTATAGAGTTTCATTGGAGGGATGTATAAGGGAGTTTTGCGTGGGATTATACAGGCGCTTTTCGTCTTGTTCCAGGAAATATCTTTCTAACCACAATTCTCGGTTTCAGCTTTTTGGCAGGAGATGCAATTGATGAGTATCTGGTGACGAGGATGATAATTGTCTGGAGATGCAGCGAATGTGATTTCAGGCCTGTCTCATTAATTCTTACTGCATTATCAGAGCAGCGTTTCAAAATCAATCATCAATTCATTTGAGTTGCCACTTAATAATGGTTCCCACAAATTTCTGTGTGGCATTTTGTAGAGAAATAAACATTTAGATATTACTGATAAATGAAAATTTACTCTGATTATACACTGAAGGATGATCACTGTTCTCAATTGAATTTTAATTTGCAAATTTGTGTGTTCAAGTTATATAACATATAAAAGTCATTAAAAAATTGAAATTAATTAAAATTTGAAATTGAAAAATAAAAATTCTTAAAAGCTGCCCCCATAAATAGCTTATTAATAAATAAACAAATTGTATAAATTGTATTTTGCTGCTGTTTGTTGTGAACTTAAAATTTTATTTGTGTAATTACTACAATTTTATGTTTAAGTTATTCAAAATATATAATTCATAAAAAATGTGAAATCATTAAAAGGTGCCCCCATAAATAATTTATTAATAAATAAATAAATATAACTTTGTTGTTTTTTGTTGTGAACTTACATCTAGACTGATGCGTTTCTTCCCTTTGCAGGTTTCCTTCAGCACGTCTCTCTCTCCATCTTCAGACGGCAGAAACCTCTCACATCCTTCAGCCTTTTCTGGAGGCAAAACCACTAAACACACACACACACACACACACACACACACACACACACACACACACACACAAGTACTGTGAGTACACTACACTGAGAGCACTACATACAGTAAGTTTGAGACGCACTGCAAAAAGTGTCTTAACATTCTTAAATCAAAATACATTTAGTTGAGAAGCAAAATTATGAAGAGTGTTGTTTTAGTGTTGTGAAAAATTAATGTGAGTTTATGCTTAAAACAAGAACAAGTATCTGCCAATGGAGCTAGAAAAATCAGATTGATTCAAAGGGAAAACAAATGACTTTTCTGATCCCATTGGCAGATATCTGTTCTTGCTTTATTTTTATAATATTGTAGTATTTATTAATGTTTTGAACGAGCTTTTATCTTTATATTTGCAGTTTCAGTATATAATTAAATACAATATAAAAACATTTATTTTTATTTTTTTATTTTCTTCCTTTTTATTTTTTTCTTTCTTTCTTTCTTTTCTTAAAAAAATGATTTTTAAAAATATATAAAACGAATATTTATTTTTATATTTTCAAATAATATAATATAATATAACTACACTTTCAGCAATTTAATTCCATTTCAGTGTTATTTTAGCATTATTTATATACTACTGTAGCATTTATTAATATTTTGAACGAGCTTTTATCTTTATATTTGCAGTTTGTTTTCAGTATATAATTAAATATGATATAAAAACATTTTATATAAAACTAATATATATATTTTTAAATTTTAAAATAATATAACTACACTTGCAGCAATTTAATTCTATTTCAGTGTTATTTTAGTATAATTTATATACTACTGTAGTATTTATAAATATTTAGAATTAGCTTTTATTTTTATTTTTCAGTTTTCAGTATAATATAATTGTATATTTTTATATCTAATTTTTTTATATATATTTTGTTTTAATATCTTGAATTAGGTTTTATTTTATATTTCCAGTTTTTATTTTTTATTTTAGTTTAAGTTTTATGTGCTTTGTTTCTTATATTTCTCTTTATTTTTATTTAGTTTTAGCAATTTTAGTACAATTTCTCAGAAAACAAGCTTTCTTATGTCATTTAGCATCTTAAATCAATGCATCTCGATTATAAGAATGTTGGCAATATTGTATTTTTTTTACAGTCATGCCAATAAAGCGATTTTGAATTTGAAATGATTAGAATTTGTACTAGAAAACAGCGTGTCTGGTGTCTGCGTCTCACCCTGTAGAGGGCAGCGGTGGACCGGCGTCTGTCCGTCCTTCAGCTCCTGGAGGAGAAACATGGAAAAAAACACAAGAGGAGATGAAGAGAGGAGGTGTTAGTTCAGTATACAGCCCAGAAACCACAGGAAAAGCAAACACCTCCATCTGAAGCATTTCCTCCTCAGGGAGGCTGAAACGATGACGGCGTCACATACGATTAAATCTACTGAAAAACCCCTTCCAACTTCAACCCAAAATAACACAGAAACTACTGGGTTAGATATTTTCTTGAGGAGACGAGATCTGATGTTTCTCTGTGGCGGCTGTTGTGATGATTTGAGACATTATCATGTTCTCATACTTTACTGACAGGAACATTTTGGGGTTTTGTTGCTAAATGAGCTAAATCCAGACATATGACGGAGAGCTGTCATAAACACCATCAGGAACAGACTAAATCATCTGCTGCCTCCGACGTCTGAACCACAAAAATGCTCAACGGCACATCGCTGTACAGATCCCAACCTGCTCACAGTCGACAACTACCTCAAAAACAACCATCAGATCCACTCAAATCAACTCTCAGTTTCTCTAAAGACAGCAAAAACCAACCCAAAGCCACTGCGGATTAGAGATAGTCAATATTCACAATGTAGTAGCAGCAGCAGCAGATTTTAAGCCTCTTCTGCTCACCAAGGATGCATTTATTTGGTTAAAAAAAATAAAGTAAAATCATTAAAAATTGTGAAATATTATTACAATAATAAAAAAAACTTTTTCTATGTGAATATCTGTTAAAATATAATTTATTTCTGTGATGCGCAGCATCATTACTCCAGTCTTCAGTGCCACATGATCCTTCAGAAATCATTCTAATATGCTGAGAAACATTTCTGATTATATTCTGCCCAATATTTTTGTGGAAACTGTGATTTTATTTTTCAGGATTGTAAATGTCTTTACTGTCATTTTGATCAATTTAATGCATTCTTGATGAATAAAAGTATTAATTTCTTCTTATTAACCCCCAAATTAACATTAGTGTATAAATGTTACAATTTTTAATTTGTAATAATTTGTCATTTATACACAAATCATTTTTCAGTTTTAAATTTGTCATTTATAATTTACACACAAGCATTTTTTGTAATCATTTGTTGACAAAATTAAGCAAGACTGAATATCACAATATCACACTGTGAATATAACAATGTTTCATGTGATTTTTATTCCACGATTTTAACATGCAACACACGCTGACAGTCACGCAATCGACCAATGAGAAGCTCCGAGAGGCGGGTCCAGATGCGTTTTCTGGAATTCAATTAGCTGTATTAATTTCAGACGGATCTGCCTCCCAGAATGCAACACTGTGATGATTTGCAGCAGCAGGACGGCCATGTTTTCTTTAAAGTCACGTGTCTGTGACCTCATTACCACCCAGTGCAACAGATGCATCCCAGATCTGACCGCCCTCTGCCTTTTAAAGACTAACACATGGTATTTTACCCATAATGCCGTCGCCCACTGAGGCCCTTTTTAAGCAGCAATGTGTGGGCCATATGCTTCATTAAGACAGAACTGGTTCCAATCCACAGCTGAAGAAAAAACAGGCCCTAGTTTCTTAATGTCTCGAACTCTCATCAGAGACTGGAAGTGTGCTAAAAGGGCATCTGGAGGCAAATCCATGCGTTCTGACGGCCTAGATCTGTGAAATAAGCATGTGACGGCTGTAAAACGAGTCTGTGGCGTATCAGTGTGTTTCTGCTTCATGCCGAGCAGCTTCAGATGTTTCATGTGTGAGTAACTAAAAGAGGCCAAACCAATTCACCAATTCAACTGTCTATGGAAGCCCGTTTCCGCCACTGAATAAAAAAAAGGTTATTGCGACACACAATTCTCACAATTCGGACTTTTTTTTAAAGAATTGCATAATAAAAACTCGCAATTCTGACTTTTTTTCTCGCAATTGTGAATTTATATCTTGCAGTTCTGACTTTATTTCTCAGAATTGTGTGATATACACTCGCAATTGCGAGAAAAAGAGTCAGAATTGCGATTTATGTATGTGTGTGTATAGTGTATATGTGTGTGTGTGTGTGTGTGTGTGTGTGTGTGTGTGTTGGGAAGATGTTTTCTCCTATGCTCATCAAGGCTGTATTTATTTGATCAAGAATACAGAAAAAAAAAACAGTAATATTGTGAAATATTATTGCGATTTCTAATATTGGTTTCCTATTTTAATATGCTTTAATATATAATTTATTTCTATGACACAGCACTGAATTTTCATCAACCATTACTCTGGTCTTTACTGTCACATGATCCTTCAGAAATCCTTGTAATATGCTGAATTATTATCGATGTTGAAAACAGTTTTTTGCTGCTTCATATTTTTTTTGGAATCTGTGATACATTTTTCAGAATTCTTTGATGAATAAAAAGTTAAAAAAGAACAGCAACAGCATTTATTCAAAAAAGATTTTCTAACAATATAAGTCTTCACTGTCACTTTTTTATCAATATACCACATCTTTGCTGAATAAAAGTGTTAATTTCTTTCAAAAACAGAAAGAAAAATTGTACTGACCCCAAATTTTTGAACAGTAGTGTGACAAAAGATTTCCATTTTAAATAAATACTGTTATTTTTTAACATTTTATTCATCAAAATCCTGAAAAATGTATCACAGGTTCCAAAAAAAATATTGGTTTCAACATTGAAGACTGGAGTAATGATGCTGATAATTCCGCTTTGATCACAGGAATCATTTTTAACAGATATTCACACAGAAAACAGCTATTTTACATTGTAATAATATTTCACAATTTTACTGTATTTTTATTAAATAAATGCAGCCTTGGTGAGCAGAAGAAAAAACATTTAAAAAATCTCACTGACCCCAATCTTTCGAGCAGGAGTGTATGCATGTGTTGCCAGTGTATGACAGACAGTAGCTGACGTTCATCTGGCTGTGTAGCGAGAGTCGGGCAGTAACGTCTCTGCCGCTGGTCTCCGTCCAGACCGGACTCGGATCCAGCGGTCAGCTCTGCGCCAAAGCATCTCACTAATGTTGTAATCTCTGCTTTGGTCTTGGCTTCTAGCTAACAAAAAATACACAGGAGACTCTCACTTCCAAGAATCGGTCAGATCCAGTGTTCATTGAACACACTGGAAAGAAAATTGGTGTAAATGTGTATAATAGCATGCTGTAACCATTTATGCAGCAATACGATTGAAACGTTTCAACAATGATCAAAACCAAGCAAAAAACTATTGCAAAATTGCTCATTTGTAGCATTCAAGCATGCATACAAAATCGTAGAAAGGACAGGTTAAGCAATCAAAGACTATGTTATAAATAATTGTGAATGCGCCTCTTTGTGCCGTTTCATTGATGCGCTTTGTTTCAGGGCGTGTGCTGACCAACAACACGGTACCAGCGTGCCACAGATGGCCGAAGGGCTTTTACTCCAGCGCAGAGAGACTTTTCACCCTGAGGTCAGATGTGAGGCACAGTTTTTTTTTGGCAGGACATAAAGAGCTCCAGAGGCCTCAGAAACAACAGCTGTGGAGCGAGTCTGTTCGCTCATCTGCGTCAGAGGCCCGGCCAGACGTTTGAAGTTCCCCAGGCCTGTAAATCACAGAACATCTCCTGGACTCGTCCAAAGCTCCCTTCCGCTGATCTCAGCCATGGCCCGCTGGAATACAGACGACCCGATGGACTATTTCAGCTCATTCATTACCGCTCTTATCTGCTTCCTCTGTAAGTGTAACATGCTGATGTGTATCTGCTGGAGAAAATTAGACTCATTCCATCAAACCCACCGCAGAACGAGCTACAGGCCAAACGCTTCTGGTGTTCAGATTCATGAGGAATTCTCATTTCATTCTCATTCATTTACTCACACGGTCTTGTTTTAGCACTCAAATTTAGTCAAATAATTGCAAAAATGAGGCAATAGTGCAAATGACAGGTCATAGTTATGAGATAAAGGGCCCTATCATACACCCGGTGCAATGCGGCGCCAGGCACGACGAAAGTGTTTTTTGCTAGTTTCAGTCCGACGCAGTTATCATTTTCACGTCCTGCTCCCACGTTGTTTAAATAGCAAATGCATTTGCGCCCATCTGTTCGCTCATGGGTGTTTAGGTCTGAAAACGCACTGCTATTTTGAGGCAACTGAAATAGACTGCACCATTGACCAACTAAAACCTGGTCTAAAATGGCACAGTATTTTTTTGTTATTTTAAGAGCGTGTAGTAATATGCGCCTATAGGCGGGTCCACAATGTGCAAACACTATGCTTATTAACTTACTAATACACTAAGTGATAACTATGAGATACAAAAACGGAACTTACAAAGATGCTAAATGATAACTGAGATAGTCAAAATTACGTCAATTATTTTTAAGTTGAAATGATGATTTAAAAAGTCATAAATTATGATTATAAAGGTAGAAATTATGACATAAAATGCCAAACATACTAAGACACTAATTGATAACCAAGATAAAAAGTCAAAATTATGTCAATTATGAGATAAAAAGTAGAAATTATGTCATAATTATGAGATAGAAAGTTGAAACTACAATATGAAAAGTCAATAATACAACAGGTCAAAATTATGAGATACTAAATTATAATTATGAGGTAAAAATCTAAATTATGACAAAAAGCTGAGATTAAGATACTAAGTCACAACTGTGATATACAACTCAAAATTATGTTAGACTTATAAAATAAAAAGTTGAAATATGACAGTTCAAAATTATGAGATACTGAGTCATAATTATGAGATTATGAGATAAAATCATGATATAAAACCTGAACTTACCAAGACACTAACAACTATGAGATAAAAAGGTCAAAATTATGTCATAATTATGAGATGAAAGTTGAAACTATAATATGAAAAGTCAATAATATGACAGGTCAAAATTATGAGATACTAAATCATAATTATGAGAAAAAAAGTCAATTATGACAAAAAGCTGAGATTACTAAAATACTAAATCATAACTATGAGATGCAAAGACATGAGATAAAAAGTTGAAAGGTAACAACTACAAGATACTAAGACATAATTATGACATCAATATTATGACAAACACTCGAACTTAAGACACTAAGTGATAACCATGAGATACAAAGTCGACGTTATGACATACTAAATCATAATTATGACTGTTTACTAAAGGAATTGTAAAAATGAGACGAACAAATTTACTCAAAAAGTACATTTTGTGCTGATCCCAATTTGCAATGCCCGCAATTGTTTCAGTCAAAATGTCACACTAGTTAGTCAAAAACCACCTGATTTCCAGCTAATGTTTGTTTAACCAGTGTGCTTTGAAATTATATGGAAGAGAAAATCAAATGAATCCAGAGTGGTTTACACTGCACACTGCTCCGGGTGTGTGTTCACGGTGTGTGTGTGTTCACTGCTGTGTGTGTGCACTTAGGATGGGATAAATACAGAGCACTAATTCCGAGTATGGGTCACCATACTTGCCCACATGTCACGTCACTTTCATTTTATGTTAACTTGATTTTAATTTTCACATATTTTTCTAAATATATTTGGCTGTTATTAAGCTACTAAACAACTAACCAACTTAAAGCCTTACAGTACAAGGCCGTCTCTCTAAATCCTGAAACATCCAGAGGGCCTCTCTGAAACCTCTACCAGATGTCTGGGCGTCTTTATGAGCAGCCCCTCCTCATCATGGGACCGCAAATGTGCCTCACACTTGAACCTCAGCAGCACCTCTCCAACAGCTTTTACGGGCCGCTCTTAAATGGAGCTGCAGAACACTTTCTCAGAGCTTCAGTGTGGTTTGTGTATAATATTTAAAGGTTAGTATGAACACAAGACACAGAGTTCAGTGAGATGGTGTGGTTCAAATTTAGTAAATCCAGCTTAGTTATTCTAGAACATCAAACAACTACACTGATCTGTGTTTTTTTTTCCCTAACACTGATGGTGGATATTTTCAGTCATGAAGAGTTGTATATTAAAGTATCTAAGGCCAAAATAAACACGTTACTGGGTGTAATTACTGAAAATCACAACGGCTTCTTCTCTATGCATGGAAACCGATTCTCGCCACATAAGAAAAGGGTCATGCTTTGGGATAAAAACGTAAGTCAGCTATGAAGAAAAAGTCATACTTACGTCATTAAAAGTTGAAAAAATGATAAAGTCAAAATTATAAGAAGTTAGATATGAGATAAAATTATGAGATAACTTAGTACGTCATAATATATGACATGCATCTATGACATACTATCTTCATGACATACTAAGTCATAATTATGAGATAAAATGACAAATATGACATACAAAGTCGACATTATGACATACCAAGACATAATTGTGGGATAAAAAAAATTAAATTATAATAAAAAAAGTGTTAAATATGAGAAGTCAAAATTATGACATATTAAGTCATAATTTAAAGTAAAAAAAAAAAAAAAAGCCGAAATGATGGGGAAAAAAGTCATAACTGTCATTAAAAGTTGAAGATATAAAATTTTCAACAGTAGAAAAACATGCAACAGTAGCAGGCAACTTTTTCACTATGTTACATGTGAGGTGTTTTCTTTCACATACTGTGCAGTGTCCAGTCCACTAGTACTCCATTCTTAATTTTGACCAATAAAAATGTATGCTACACCTAAACAACATCTAATAAGAGCTGTGAGAATGTGGAGTTGAGAAATTGTGGCACTTTAATGTAATATAAAATATCATAAATATGACAGGTCAAAATTATGAGATAAAATCATGATATAAAACCTGAACTTACCAAGACACTAACAACTATGAGACAGCAAAGACAAATGTATGACAAACTAAATAATAATGAGGTAAAAAGGTCAAAATTATGTCATAATTATGAGATAGAAAGTTGAAACTATAATATGAAAAGTCAATAATATGACAGGTCTTATTATGAGATACTAAATCATAGTAATTTAAAATTATGAGATACTAAATCATAATTATGAGGTAAAAATCTAAATTATGATAAAAAACTGAGATTAAGATACTAAGTCACAACTGTGATATACTACTCAAAATTATGTTAGAATTATAAGATAAAAAGTTTAAAATATCATATAAAATGTCATAAATATGACCGGTCAAAATTATGAGATACTAAATCATAATTATGAGATTATGGGATAAAATCATGATATAAAACCTGAACTTACCAAGACACTAACACTAACTATAAGATGCAAAGACAAATTTAATGACAAACTAAATAATAATGAGGTAAAAAGTCAAAATTACGATATAAAAAGCTGAGATTACTAAAATATTAAGTCATAACTATGAGATCCAAAGACATGAGATAAAAAGTTAAAAGGTAACAACTACAAGATACTCAACTACTAATGAGTGCTGTGAGAGTGTGGAGTTGAGAAATTGTGGTACTTTAATTTGAAATAAAATGTCATAAATATGACAGGTCAAAATTATGAGATACTAAATCATAATTATGAGATTATGAGATAAAATCATGATATAAAACCTGAATTTACCAAGACACTAACAACTATGAGATGCAAAGACAAAATTACGACAAACTAAGATAAAATAAGATAAAAAGTCATAACTATGAGATCCAAAGATATGAGATAAAAAGTTGAAAGGTAACAACTACAAGGTACTCGACTACTAATGAGCGCTGTGAGAGTGTGGAGTTGAGAAATTGTGGCACTTTAATCATAAAATCCAAGCGCAGATTAAAAGCGCTTTAAGAGCTTGACCCGTGTCCGCTCCGGAGAGCGTCTCACACATGAGTGTTATCTCAGCAGACCGCTCATCTCTTTAGCACACACTGCGCACGCTTCTCCCGGCCGGGCTGGCAGACCGCAGGAATGGGCTCACGTCCAACATGTGAAGTTCCTCACGGCCGTGACATCGGCCAGGGGTCACCGGCAGGTCAACTCCTAAAAATACCGCCCTGCTCCACCGCGGGAAGTGAAGGCGTCTGGAGACGGGACGCATCGAATGGAGCGGAGCCAACAGAGCGGTGGTGTTAACAGCTCACGGACGGATCAACACAATGAAACGCGCCGCAGGAATATAAACAGAGCGCGAGGAAGGGACTGTGTGTGGATGTGTATATACACCTCATTGTTGCCGTGGTTTCCTGATATTATAAAGGTGAAGGTTCATCTTGTCCATCACCTGTTTATGCAGATCAGTGGCGGGAAGTTACTGTGAATCTCTAGCTGAAAAAAAAAAAAAACTACACTATTTTGAATATACACCCTAGTGAAAAATAAATATACTTAAATGTATTTGAAATATACAAGTACACTACAAATACATTTTCATATTTATGTACTTGTACTGCAATTGTACTTTTAGTATACTAAACTGGTATACTTAAACTACAACTAATTTTGTTCTTAATGCACTTTAAATGTGCGGAAGTAGTGCTGAAGTCCAACTAAAGAAATACTGAAGTATATTTGTTTGTGCTAAAGTGCAACTATTGCAGTATACTTCAGGTACACTTTAAATATTTTGCATTTATAGACCGATATTATTCAAAGATCATACAATCCTCATCAAAAGTGACATTAAAACACATTTTAGACTTAATATTAAGCAATGTGCTTTGTGCACAAGTAGTATGCCAAATAAAGTTTAATTATAATTTTTATATCAGTAAGTCTCGAGTTATCTGTGAGTATGTATGTTAATAGATTTTAAGTATACTTAGTATGAAATAAATGTATTTTTAGTTATATTACTTTTTTACTAGGGTAACCATCAAATAATGGAATTTCTTTTCTGCATTTAAGTGGCACAAAATGCATGTAATGGCATTACACGGCATCATTTATATGAGTCTAAAACATGGTGAACACCAAAATTTAACAAAATAATTAAATGCAGAAAATGCATGCCTCGCAGAGATTCAAATGAATCAGTGAATCTTTAAGCCAGTTCATTGAAATGAACCATCTATATAAACCGATTCACCTAAAAAATAAATAAAAAATAATAAAATAAAATAAATAAAAAGGTTCATCAGTGGCGGGAAGCTGCTCTGAGACTCAAGCTACAAGTTAAACTGCAGTTTACTATAATAAACTAGAATATTTAAAATATATAACCATCAAAAAATGTACTTACTTTGTGAATAAAAAGCTGCATTTAAGTGGGACAAAATGCATGTGATAGCAATACACAGCATTATTTATATGAGCCTAAAACATGGTGAACAGCAAAATGTAACAAAATATTTAACAAAATAATACAGAAAATGTATGCCTCGCAGAGATTCTAATTAATCAGTGAATCTTTTTTAAGCCAGTCCACTGAAATGAACCATCCATATAAACAGTCACAAAAAAATTTATTTAAAAATAAAATAATGAATCAAATAAATATAAGTATAATAAATAACAATAAATAAATACAATAAATAAAATAAAATAAAAATAAAATAACATAATACATTAAATGAAACAAATAAAAAACAAACAAAACAAGAATAAAATAAAATCAAAAATATCACAAATACATTATAAAATATTATAAAATACTATAAATCCAGATATATTCTCTGAAAACAAGTTTTATCTTACTTATTTCTGCTTGTCAGGTAAATATCTAAAGAATATATTATACTTTGACTGGAGCTAAGACAAAAACATGGATAATGACTTAATGCACAACTAAAACGTTTGTGCTGGTCTGCAGCGAAGGATTCTTGCCAGACCATTTCAGCCCACAAACATGACCCTGAGGAGCCCAGCTGTGGTGTCTGCAGCAGAAATTCACTTCATCCACGGCAAAAGACACACAGAGATCAAAGGTCTCCTGCTTCCCTGTTCCCCACAACACATTTCCAGAGATATTTACTATAAAACGCAAGACCATGACAAAATTGAGACTAAACCCAGCGGTCTGCAGCCCACGCAGACAACATCCAAACGCAGGCAATTATGAGTGACTAAACTGAAACCAACTCAACTTGGTGTGAAAGAAAAGCAGCTAAAGATTTCAATAGAATTTGACATTAAAATGTTGCTCAGCTAATGACGTGACACTTCAATAAGCATTGAAAATACATTATATACACAAGATACTTCATATTCAACTATTTTTATCTATATTTTTCACTATTGAATGATTTATATTTATGAAAAATAATAAACAAATGTAATGTGTACATCCTTCAACTTATAATTTAATAATATAATTAAACACAATATAATATATATTATATATTTAAGTATCAATATACATATAAATTATTAAATACATGAAATATATATGTAAATACACATTTATTTATAGTTTTACATATATACTTACATATATTTGTATATTTAATTAATTATATATTATATAAATAATGTTATTTTTAATATTTATATTTATATTTAATAATGTTACATATTACATTATTTTATTAAATTAAATTATATTATTATTATATTATTCATATTATTTATATATTATTAAATAAATATATATATACACAGTCATGGCCAAAAATATCGGCACCCTTGGTAAATATGATCAAAGGCGGCTGTGAAAATTAATCTACATTGTTAATCATTTTGATCTTTTATTTAAAACAATTCACAAAAATCTAACCTTTCATTGGATAATAAGAATTTAAAAGGGTATTACAGAAATTTTTATTTCATAATGATATTTCCCCCCATTTTAAATTCTTATTATCCAATGAAAGGTTATATTTTTGTGAATTTTTTTAATAAAAGATCAAAAGGATTAACAATGCAGATACATTTTTCACAGCCTTCTTAGTTCACACACACACACACACATATATATATATATATCACAAATATATATATATATATATATATATATATATATATATATATTTTTTTTTTTTTTTTAACTGTTGAATGATTTATATGATTATATTTTTATATGATGATTCTGAAAATAAAATGCAAAATATGCAAACTACACAACTGCACACTTCACCTGAAGACATTATAAAAGACACCACTGGGTAGAGCTGGCACAAAAACAATGAGCTCCAGTGATATGAGGTGACATTTGAGGAGAAACAGGAAAACTGAGCACTTCAAGCATGTAAAGTGGAGGAATGAGAACGGGGTGAAAAGTTCAGATGTGCTGATACAGTGATACAG